>NC_064877.1:430000-432500 GCF_943734665.1 Anopheles aquasalis | reverse complement strand
AACAACTACTGCTTCTGGAAGATAAAATCCTTAAGACTTTGTACAGCTCACAGGGTAACATCCTGGATGATGAAGATTTGGTAGAATCGCTCAACGAATCCAAAGAAATGTCTACCATAATCGCCGATCGTCTTATAGAAACCGAACGAACTGAAGTCACCATTGCCGCAACACGCGAAAAGTATCGAATGCTTGCAGTCCGTGGCGCAATTCTGTATTTCGTTGTTGCATCACTTTCGGAAATTGATCCCATGTACCAGTTTAGTTTGCGATATTTTACACAAGTGTATTGTTCGGTAATTGAACAACCGCACACCAAAATGGAGCTTCAGGAACGCTTGGAAAGTCTGCTGGATGGAATCACATTCACGGTATTCGCAAACATATGTCGCGGGCTGTTCGAGAAGCATAAGTTGATTTGTGGTTTTCTGGTGGCCTTTGCGATTTGCAAAGAGGCCGGAGAGTTTTCCGATGAAGAGGTCAGTTTCATCGTGCGTGGACCTTCTCAGAGGAAATTTTCTCTCGACGGTAAACCACCGTTCCTAACGGAAAACCAATGGATTGCCTGCTGTTTTCTTGAGGTGCATGACAATGCCAAGTTTGCTGAACTCACAAAACACCTTGGCCGCTCAATGAAGGTACAAATTGAGGATTTCAAGGAGGACCTATGTTTGGCACCCGAACCGGAGGCTACAATTGTGGACTGGAACGAACGCTTGTCGGTCGCCGAAAAATTGATGCTTGTGGCTGCTTTGAAGGATGAGTTTCTTGTAATGGCTGTGACCGAGTTTATCCGCCATTCTCTCGGGAAAAGGTACACCGAACCACCGAAGAACACTAGCTTAGCTTCCCTCTTTGCCGATATTTCTCCAACAACACCGCTAGTCTTTGTGCTTTCACCGGGTTCAGATCCGATGACGGCGCTGATAAAGTTCGCCCAGGAACGGGAATGCGTGGAGAAGCTTCATTCAATATCGCTCGGACAAGGACAGGGTCCTGCGGCTGAATCATTAATAGAAGCTGGAACAAAAGGAGGCCATTGGGTATTCCTTCAGAACTGCCATTTAGCAACGTCCTGGATGGAGTCGATGGAAAAGATCGTTAACCGGATCTCGTTAGGATTACAACCGACAGAGCCCGGCTATCGATTGTTTCTTTCCTCCATGCCAGTGCGAACATTTCCCATCAGCGTTCTGCAGAATTCAGTGAAAGTAACCAATGAACCACCGAAAGGCTTAAGATCCAACTTGATACGATCAATCACAGAGTTGGATCGAAGTTGGTTTGAATTTCACGTGCTAGGAGCCCAGTGGCGAGCGATGATTTTCGGTCTGTGCATGTTCCACGGTGTGATTTTGGAGCGTCGCAAGTTTGGCCCACTCGGTTGGAACATTACATATGAGTTCAGTGAAAATGACCGAGCTTGTGCGCTTCGTACGCTCGATATCTACTGTGATCGTGAGAATCGGGCCCCGATACCATGGGATGCATTGGAGTACATCAATGGGGAAATCACATATGGTGGACGTGTGACGGATGCTTGGGACCAGCGGTGTCTTCGCTCAATCTTGAAACGTTTCTCATCGTCAAGGATTTTAGACCCGCAGTATAGCTACAGCGCTAGTGGATTTTATATGTGTCCTGATGGAGAAGGTGCTCGTAAAATGGATGATTACCTGGCGTATGTGACGAGCCTGCCGATACACGATCCACCGGATATTTTCGGCATGCATGAAAACGCCAATATAATTTACAATCGTAACGAAACTCGGTTCTTCTTGGACACTCTGCTGGAAAGTCAGTCGGGCGGAGATACGATGGGAGAGGAAGCCTTGGCAGCGATGGATAAGATGTGTTTGGAAAAGATCGATTCGATACGTAAACTCATCGCCACTGCTATCGGTTATGACGATCTTCATCCTAGCTTATTACAACGAGATTCCAGAGATCGTATTCCTTCGTTATCGACGGTACTGCTGCAAGAAGTCGAACGGTTCGACAGACTTCTAATCACTGTTCACAGTAGTTTGAATGATTTGGAGAAAGCTATCCAGGGCTTCGTGGTAATGTCCGAGAGGCTGGAAACGATCTATCGTGCATTTGGTAATAATCAAGTACCGCAACTGTGGCACTCGAAGGGCTATCTATCGACAAAAACTTTGGCCAGCTGGATAACGGACTTGCAGTACCGCATTGATTATGTGCGCGATTGGTGTGCAAGCGGGTTACCAACATCTTCTTGGATATGTGGATTGTTCTTTCCACAATCCTTCCTAACCGGGGCGTTGCAAACGTATGCTCGGAAGCATAATGTCCCAATTGATACGCTACGGTTTGACTTCGAGGTGATGGGTGCAACACTGCAGCAATCAGTGATCTACAAGTGTCGCGCAAAGAAGGTAAAGATGCTTAAGCTGAACAAAACTATGCGACCAAATGATTAACCTCTGTGATTGTTTGATTCAAGGACAATGATGAACTGTACGGGAACCTTTGCCCG
>NC_064877.1:407500-415000 GCF_943734665.1 Anopheles aquasalis | reverse complement strand
AATCATCGGCCCATATTTGCATAATGCAAACTCGTAAATACACTTGCGCTGCATAAGTTGCAGTTGCTTCTGTGAATCAAAAGAAGAGCCGAGAGGATTTGCATCGAAAACGCGGCTAGGTATTGCCGCGGATGAATGCTTCCCAGAGAATTCCGGCAAAAGTTTCGTCGTTCCTGTCGCTCTGAACCATGCCAACAGGCCCGTTACCACACAATTAGAAAGTTTGAAAAGTCATTATCGGAAGCTTAATGGGATTCGTGCGAAGAAACCAAGGTTCAACAACAGCAACAGCAACAGCAGCAGCAGCAGCAAGAGGAGCAAGCTTGCGTCAGGAAACACACGAGGAAATCGCTAATGAATGTCAACAATGTGCTTGCACTACAGCGACGTGGAGGTATGGTGAGTCAGAGAGCCCTCAAGCAGTCGTAAACACACGTGTGTTACCTTTCCCTAGACTGGTTGTGCCAACTGCCGATCCAAATAGATGGTGGCCCAGCCTGAATATCATTATCCTTTTGGGTCCTCCATTGGATTGGCACTTGCGCGGAATTGGGATGGCCCTTGTGAGCAGTTGCTACTCACAAAACTGGAACAACTTTGAGTTCATCGGAAGGATGGACCAAGTCAGTATGTATCCAAACTTCTTAACCTACAGCTATCCAAGCTTGGACTGTTGTACAGAATGTTCAGATGGCGTATGGCATTTGGGTTCATCTGCAAATAAGGAAACTCCGGGTGGTGGTGAGAGTGAAGGGTAGAAGGAAGGCTAATTTCATCAAGTAGCGAGGCCGGACGATACAAGCTCCGACCGTCATTTTCTGCAGCTCTTCCGGAGGCCGGAGTCTCCAAATGGTACGTGCTCAATTTAAGGTAATACATAGCACTGCCGCCAAAATGCGCTCGGTATGTTTTCGAGTTTCGCATCATCTCTTCTGTGCATTGGCACCACTGGATCTCTTCGAAAGATTATTCACGTTCGTCCCTAGCTTTTCTTTTCAATTCTCTCGAGGGAACCATAGTGGTAGCGCGGATGGTATGGAATGTGGCTGATTCCACGAAACACTCACTTGTATTAAGATTCTTTCTGTAAGTGAAAAGTCCACAATCCAGTCCTTCCCGCAATTGAAGTTAAGGACACTGAAATAAACCTGCAAAAATGCTGATTCGATGAAACTATTTTCCACGTGGTGGCCGGTGGTAAGGATAAAGTTTTCCCGCATGCGGATCGAACTCTAACTCAAACCAACGGGGCAAACAGTAAGGAAAGATGGAAGTGACTTCATGTCCCCAAAGGCTCTGCGAGACCATGAACATTCTTTCTCGGATTCCTATTTCAATGAAGTGCATGCGATACCGAAGGCATTCGTCAATAATCACGAAATTGATTTAAGATATTTTGGTGTCCAAGGGGGCGTCGCTGTACGTGTGCATCAGCGCCAGCTAGCTGCTTCGTTGAAAGACTTACCAGTAAACAGGGACAATCAGCATTACCATCATCATCGTCATCATCATCACGATCATCGTAGTAATCATCATCAGGCAACAGATTGCAGTGAGGCGTGGTTCGGTCTGTTTGCCAAACCTGCTATCTCTGGCTTGAGATGGTGTGATATGTACTGGAGAGCAGAGTTGGTGTCGCTGCAGAGGTTGGAATCGGCACATTGTTCCTCAAAGCAGCGAGCGGCAGTGCTTACGGAGTACCGGGCAAAAAAGTAGAGCAGTTTGAAGGCATCGAGATTGCTGCCTCGTGGTTATATTCATCCTTCTACGTGCTGCGATACTAGCGACGTGCATTCGGCCACCATCTTCGGATTTAGTGTTGCCAAACAACTTTTTCCTTCTTGAAAATAGGAGAATCAAGAACGAAGCACGTTGCAGGCTGGCCAGGGGTTTTGGCGGTAGCAAACCAGTGGTTCAGAGCCCTAGGGTTCCAAGGGTTGAGACCCAACTGACTGATAAATAAATATCGTTCGTGCCTAAGGTTTCGATTGTAGCATAATCGAATATGGATAATGCACGTTGGAGGAGGAAAACGGAAAATGGCAAAGGGCATAAAAATAGTGTTGGGAATGCGGTAGCGATGGTAGTGATGGTGGTGGTGAGTTCCGATGTCCTAAAGTGTAGGATCATACCGAACCGTAGGGGATTAGTTAAAAGGACTTTAGTCTATATAAAAAGGATTCGATCCGCTACAAGAGGAGCTGCAGAGATTGGGCAGGATAAACAGGATTAATGCATGGAGCTGTTCGCTGTAGTTAGCAGGAAAGAAAAGGGCCAAGAGGCTTCCAGCATTACACAATACACCGAAGCTCTGAATTTGCAACGAAGGTCAGGCAACAAGGTTGGGCGACGGGGGCTTGTCCATGTGGACAGCCCAAACGATAGCACACTCCTTGCCAACGCCTGTGTTTCGTTTAGGATAATATATGGCACCCGAATTGTATCACGTACTCAATTTATTTTCTTTACTTTTCTGGAAACACTTTTCTGGAGATCGGCATCGTCCTAAGGGTGTTGCTTTGTGAAACCCTCCTTGCTACCGAACCGGTGTTTCCCAGGATCAATGGTTAGGTTTCTTTGTTCGATTCGACGTTCTGTGATCTATACAAGGTAAAGGCTGTCAAAGGATCGCCGACACGCCAGGCTACATGGCTTGATGGAGTGATTTGATCTGCAGATGGAAGCCCCTTCTTTTCTTCTTTCCTTCTTGTACTTTCGTGTAGAATGATAAGGCACACGGGAGTTTGCCCGTACATGGATTCCACGTTCCATTTAGGGCTTAAACATCCTCACACAAACATACACACTAAACAGAATGAAGCTGGAGAAGCACTGGTCAGTACTGCAGATTTGATGTTGATCCGAGATTTGATGCTTTAGCCAATCCTCCATCTGTGCATTGTCGGTTCTTAACCATACAAGCTACTGAAAATTTACGTTTAGTCTAATTTCGCTCAGCGTCCTGTAGACTCTTTTCTCCGAGATAATTTTAGATTTTTTATGGAATCTGTTAATTGTGAACAGTTCAGTTGTTTTCCTTTTGTTATAAAAATCTTAAAAGAAAACCTAATTAAAAAAATAAAAGCGATGTTTCAAGTGTTAAGTTTATTGATGCTGAATGATGTTGTATAGCGTAGAAAACAAACAAAAATTCTCTAATAAATAATAACAACCTAATAATTGTTGGACATTCTGATCGATTAGAACGACTGACAATTTGCATAAGTACCGTATACCGATTCGAGTGTGGATCGTGCGGCTGAAATTGGGCTTTTGGCTTCTTAAAACGGAACGGTTTCACAAAGCGACACCCTTTAGTATGTCTGCGAACAATGGAAACGAAAAAAATCAAATACCACCTCAAAGCTTGGGGAAACGGTTTTTGGCTGGCTTGGCGAACGTCAAAAATGGGTTGGATGGTGGGTTTCTATAGCCTATGGCCTGCCTTATGTGGTGCCCTTTTCGCAGATAATGAACTGTGGAAACGGAAACGCGGATCCGATAAGTGTGTGAAAATGAAACAAAACGGATGGAAGGAAAGGCTGAAACGAAACGGAACGAAACACAAATTTTGTACTAATTGCTAAGCGTGTTGATTGTTCCTAGGATGTAGCATTTGAATAATTTAAGTAGGGGCGCGAATGCGGATTGAGGATTTCTCGCTTTTAGAATCGCCAATATAGCGCAGCCTTACAAGCCTGGGTTAAAGGAGCACAGGTGGTAAATTGCTAAGTGTGTCGAATGTTTGGGAGTGAGATGAAGTGCTGGGTTTGTATATATTTTTATAATCACTTACAGCTTTGCCTGATTAGGTGATGAAAAGAATAAAGTGCTGTTATTGAAGTTGGTTTGTTTGCAAAACACAACGATGACGAGATTTTAAAGGTGATGTGAAATGCATTCCGTTTCGTTCATTCATAACGGGTGAAGGAAAAAAGAGCTAGATATGTGTAAAAAATAGTTTGAATTAGAGCACACTTGAAACTTTGGTGTATAACGGCTCGTTAGGCATGATGCAGTAGTTGGAGCATTAAACTCGTGCTAAATTGAATCGCGTAAATAACTCGCTCGTTCTAAAATGCAAATTGCTGGTTGTTCGCAAAAACTCCTCTTGAAGTAACGCGAATGGTCGGATTTATGGAAAGCATTAATCCTCGTAGATGTTAACCGATTGGGAAATTGGGTTTCCGTTTTCCGTACCATTTCGAGAATGTGCTGGTCAAACAAAAATGGCCTTCGTTTTCTTCCGTCTAACGAGCTCCTGCAAACGGCGGCAGGCGACCGTTTCAGAAAATCAATTATAAAAAATGTACTCCATCGCGAGCGGCAGCAGCCTACGGCGGCATTCATTTGAGGGCAAATATTTATTCAGCAAATTGATTTAACGTCGAAGTTAAAATATGTTCACACGCCATTTGCCCGCCGGTTGGCCTGTCGGCCGGCCAACAGAGTGGCCAGCCAGCCAGTCTGCAGTAGTCAACGACTCGGTCTGCAATATTAAAAGCTCAGCTCATTTTGCTGCCAACGCGCTGCAGCGATTTTACTCATGCCCTAGATAGCTTTTTATGCTTTATGATATCCCCGTGGTCGGAGTAAAAACGACCACGCAAACTTTAAAACTTTGCATGGTTTTTGTTTTGTCACGAGACACCCAAGCGATCTCGTGGCATTGTGGATTGGTTTAAATGTTTGTTTGTTTTTTTTTTCATTCCTCTCCCATCACTGGACAGGAATCTGTTGTAAAATGCTGGCGTGATGTTGAGCGATTTGCTTCATGATTGGATGGCACGAATTTGCCTCCCTACCACAGGCGGTTTATGATGTTGGGTGAGCACCACAATCCGGCCGAAGAGCACATTTCGTGATAGTTTCGTGTGCTTCGTTGTACATTTCAGCGGTAGTTTTAAATTAGCAATTAGCTCACCATAGTTTGTCGGAATCTAGCAATATTAGGTCATAAGGTTTGATAACCGGATTTACTTTACATAGTACATACTACAATAGTGCGGAAGTAAGCATCATCCAGCTTGTAGCGTAAAGTTATCAGTTATGCTAAATGTAACCAGTTTTACATGGTTTAAGAACCGGAAAGAAAACATTAACTACATTAGTATTATTCGAGTTCTTATAAAGATGATAGTTAAAATACAGTATACATAGGTGTATTTGCGGAGGTTTCAACAATCAGCTACGCCAGTATTTGTTTTTGTCAATGAATCCAGCCCCGAATCAACCGCATCAATGCCAACAGCATTGTTTTTTTATATCGAAGAACGAGCCACCACAAACCTGAGTCACGTTCTCGGTGGTTTTACGGGAGAACGGCAACAAATTATGTGTCCACGGGTGCAATAATGGTTTGACATTGGCATGTTGGTCGGTCCGTTGTTCCACACGTTCCACAGAGAGATGAGGATGGTGAACTTGACAGTTAAACATCGAACTACACAACCTGGACCGTGGTTCAGGGCCATATCCGGGTTGCGCTTGGAATATCAAACAACAGTCTCGGAATATCTAAACTAGAGAGTATGCATGCGGTATGCGGCAGGTATTAAAATGGTCTATATTTCTACTTGGAACGTAAATGATGTTTTTGATGTTGCTGTAAGTTTAAAAAGGTAGAATGAAAACTTGCAGAGCATCAGCAGTAACAGCATCTTAATATGTCCTGCGTGTCTACATGGTAACGAAGATGTGGGGCAGAATTTTGAAGATAAAAATAAATTTTATAAGATTATGCCAATTGAAATTAAAGCAGACTTTATTATAATTTCCTTCACCTTTAAGTTGTTGTGGTGATGAACGGTAAAAAAATTGTGTCAATCTCGTTTTTGACACTTCAATCAATGCTTGCGGTGACCATGGGGTCAATCAGCTGCGACAAGAATGTCACAGCAGCAGAGGCCATCGCTATCAAAAAATCGTTTTCGATCGCAATACGACACGGCTAGTCATGGGCTTCGGGTGAAAAGCAATTAAAATTATGCTCGCGACCACCATCGAAGCACCGGAAGGTGACGCCAGTCCATTGATGGCGACGCGCCAAATAATGACCCTCCGCTGTGCCTACGCCGTTCATGCTAATCCCACGCGTACCGGCTGCTGTGGCCTACAATCACGCATATCCCCATCACATACACAAGCATATAGGTGCGCATATGCGCCCATATGCTCGAGCAAAAATCAGGCCAGCGACTGATTATCGTTAATCCATATTGTGATATTAAATAATAATTAGGAAATTGAAATTACTCCCGATTTCCGGTGGTCTCTCCTCCGGCACCTGGGTTCTTGTTGAAAGTCAGAACAGAGCGAGTGCGGGACCATTGGAAAATAAACAAAGCATCGGACCGTAATCCGTTGTTTCAGTATTCGGTAGAAGGGACATCTCAACTCCTATCTCATTCCCGCTGATGTCACAGTGGACGTGGTTCAACGGTCAGACCAGAAAGCATCATCAAACCTCAGGAAACGTTCGTATTGTACAGAATCAAAAACAAGGGGCTTGATTTCTGATGATATGCTCTGGTGGATAGCATGCTCTTGTGTGTGCTGGACTTATTATCAATTTCATTTGTTTATAAATTTAGCTTATAACCGTTTTTATCTGAAATTACTGAACTTATCTGAAGATTTACCCTTGCAAATGTATCAATAATAAAAAATACTACAATGAAAAAGAATACAATGTTCCCAATCGCGATTTCACTCGTTGTATTCCATGAAAACGTAGAAAAAACCACAGTAGTAAGTCTGTGACCAAATTGAAACAACATTCTGTCTCAAATTCCATAGTCCTTGCAGGTCAACCGGGAATCGGCACTGTGGCTACCTCAGGTTTACCGAATGGTCACCCACTGCGTGCGGTGCATTAGTGTGCATTAAAAACGCAGCACGTTCCCGAGCGTACAGTGTGGCCAGATTGCAGTCACTTGGTTAATCAATAAAATAAAATGGTGCCCACTTTGTGCACACTGCGCTGGTGCTCGGTGGCGCCACTTCCTTCCTCCGTACTGCTATGAAAGTCCAGGGAAGCGGAAAATGGTGCGAGAAAGGTCAATAAATGTTGCTCATAAATGTGGAATCAAAAATTAAATTTCGTGGCAAGTGTGGGTGAGGAAGAGTGCCACCGTGCTGGTTGGAGCAAATGAGTAGCTTAATTATGCTAAATATTCATACTAGCATTATGCGTTGAAGTGGTGGAGAAGAATCGTCCGGACACAAATAACCAAAGCTATGCAGTAAGCTACTGTCTGCGGATACGATTCTGGTTTTTACAGAAAGAAATTGCCGTGCTCAATACAGGAGCAACAAATTGGTTCGTTTATGATGATCTCATAGGAACTGTTGAATTATAAAGCAGCGGTAACTCGGAACGAATGATTTCAGTAGATATAATTTGATGTATTCCATCATCTGGTGGTATTTTATCAAAACAATCAAATCAATAGCTAGGTCAGCTAGGGTTGTAAAAATAGAGACCCGACGTGATGATAA
>NC_064877.1:380000-400000 GCF_943734665.1 Anopheles aquasalis | reverse complement strand
ATCATAACCTTAATTTAAAAACTTTTACATACTCCTCTGCAGATCTACTCGTGTGTCATGTGGGATCAGGACATTAGAAAAAGATCAATGAGAGAACATATTTTACCATTGCACACTTGTCAGTTGTTTGTTGAGAAGCTTGTTTTGGGTGTTGATAGTTCGTTATGTTGAAACGGTCCATCAGCAACAGCAATAGTAGAGGAAGGAAAGAATTATCCTGGCCCTTTTGGGTCGTTTATATTCCATTCCATTACTCAGGCAGTTGGGTAAGTGGGCCAATGTAAGGGAGTTTTGATTGAAAAGTGGTAAATGAAATTAAAATGCATCAAACACAGGGGTAGAAGATGCAAAGTTGTGGAATAAAAGAAGTATAGCTTTTCGATACGAGTCGTCAGTAGATAGCCTGCTTAGAGAGAAGAAAAACTTAATAAAATAAGCAAAAGAGCGAATGAAACAGTAAAATGCGCAAAAAAAGGCCAAGGCGCACAGAGCAGCAAGCAAAAGTGATTAAAAATTTGCATGTTTGCTCAGGTTCTCCGGGCGAAACTATAACAGTTTCACTTGATCCCCTCGCCTCCTGATGTCGCTGCGCTGTCGTTTTCTTGCTTTCTTGCTTATCTTACTTTTTCTTTGCTTCCTTATTGTCCTCCGAAGACTTCCGGAGCGGAAGCCGAGCCCGGAAATGGATGGAAGTGCTTTGAATTTTATTTAATTTTAATTTCTCACGCATCGTTACGCTCTACAGTGGAAGCAAAGAATCGGGCGTATCTTGAGTTTCATGGTAAAACAATTGAATGCCAAGAGGGCTTTCGTTTTTGAGTGAATGTTGAATTTTATCAACTTTAGCAATAACAAAACTGTTGCATCTGTTGCAGTTTAGTGAAAGTTTTTTTGTTGGATTATCAAATGATTTCAACATTTGCATTCAATTGACGTAGATTTCTTTACATTGAAAAGGATGGATCGTGCATGGCGGTGGCCCATACAGAGCACACAACTGACTCGCACTCAAATCCATACACACATCAGCGCACATGTCAACCCTTATCTTAGCGATGGAACAACATTATTTTCCGCACAATTTAGTTCGATCCAAACAAGCACCCTACCATCTGTTGGACAGAGGGAATCGATGTGGGATCATAAATTGAAAGTTGCCATTGGCAAACGACAGACAGTCGTCGGGATGTCAAAAAGTCTTCGAGTGAGTGGGACGTCCTTTTTTGGGTTCCATCGATTACGGCCAGAATGATCCCCAAGTCGGATCCCCTGTTGTTGGGTGTATCCCTTGCCTTGATCTAAAAGGATTCGAGTTCGAATGGTTTCGCGAAGAATCTAAGATGAAAGAATAAAAAACTGGGGTTCATCCAAATGCGTTGCACCGGGTGTGCAGCATAGCTCAGCATTGTGCCCACGAGAAAAGGGTTCTATGGCAAAATGTTCTAAGGAAAAAACTTAGTAAGAGTAAAAGTGTTTTTTTTGGAGAATGAAATCAATCGATAGGAAAGTAATATTGTTCGAGTGATGTGCTCCCTCGATCGGCTGATAGAGGGAATGACAAAATAAGTGGATGGAGGTGTTGCATCTGTTTTCCTTTGGTTGTTTTACTTTCGCATCGGGTTTGAGTTTTGTGGACGAACACAATATGTAGTGTATTGAACATCGTATATCGAAGGAATACTTAAGATCATATTCAAGTTCTGGAGCTCTTATTTGTTTTTTTTTTGCGATCAAGGGTCATTTACTTTGCCTCTTTGAAAAATGACATACACTCGATATTCAAATAGCCTTCCGCGATTAGAACGATCGATAATTTATGTATTATTAATTGCAGGGTTGTTTGTTTCGCAATCCATTTCGAATAGCATGTAAATAGCAAATAAATAGCGCTAAAACATTCAAAGGCTCGGAATTTTAAATAAAGTTTTGCATGGAACATGTCGGTCCGCCAAAAGGGCAACAGATGCGCGCCCTTCAAGCTTTCGAGTGAATGGCACGCATTCCATATGTTTTAACGAACCCTGTAAAACTTTCGATCTGAAAAATATTGGACCATGGAGGCTTTGCGAAACGAGTTTCTTTCGTAAAGTGTATGGACACGTTGTTTTGTGTTCAAAAGCTCAAAAGAATGCTCAAAAGAATGGTAGGGGTAGCGGAGAAAAAAAAAGTCGTTTAGTGGATGGGCAAGTTCCTCAAATAAATTAGGGCGACCGCGACAGGAAAGAAGAAAGTCTCAACAAAAGCTGTGACGAATGCGAAATTGCTGCTCAACAGCTGCCAATACATGGTTGTGTGGTGTTTCACTTTCACTTTGGGCTTTTTAGCCAAAAACCGCTATCCAGTTTTGTCGTTACAGCGGCGCACTCTTTCAAACACGCTTTCGAAAAGGATTTAGCGAGGATTTGCTTCCGGTTGGGGGTTCTTCCTGTCCCTTTTTGGTGTTGTTTTGGACTGTTTTCCTTTACTTGGTGAACCCTTTTTATCCTGCGCGTTATTTGCACCGGAAGTCGTGCGCTAGTATTGCGTAAGAGGTGTGGCAATCAATCTGTATCGTGGATGCGAGGAATGAAGGCCACGCTACAAACAATGGTTTACACTTTTTCGTGCATTTTTCTGCTTTCGAAACTTTTCGCTGCCCTTCTCCTCTTGCGTCATGTACCACCAAACCTATGAATCCTATAGGAGCACCGGCCGCTTTTTGGAGGAAAAGTTTTGAAATATTCCGACATGCTCGAGAAACGCTGTAAAGGCCCGCTCCTTAGTTTCGAGCATTTTGCTCACTTTTATCTTCCCAGTGGAACCTTTTGCTTTTACAACGCAAGGCATCTTGTCTCCATTTGAGATTCGAAAACTTCTCCCTGACGGCCTCACGATTGCGATTACGGGAAGCGGGAAAGTGGGGAAGTTTGTTTGGAGATTTTTTCGTGGACAATCGAAAGAATCATGTGAACGTTCGGATGTGATACACGTTTTGTCTAAGCTTTTCGGAAAACAATTTCCATATGCATACCTTAGCGTATTCCGTTGTATTATTGCCTTTAGGCTTATGAGATTCTCCTTTGGAACAAAAATGTATTGCTATTGCCGGGTCATGCCACAAGCGTTTTTAATAATTTGTTCATTTTACGCTTCCGGTTGTTCATAAAGTACGAAAATCACAGCTCCACCAACTCCGTCGGTATCTACCTTACATCAGACAATGGTTCTTTGCTGGATGACACATTATTTTAAGGCACTTCCTCCGGTACTCTCGAAGTCACGTAATTCATTTGCAATTCCACGTTAGCTAGAGGAAGCGGCTTATCTGGTGAGAATAGTCGGTTGTAAGCGGGTGTGTTTGCTCTGCTTATGTGACCGCATTAGTTGAAGACGGTTAGCGGTAATGCTACTTATGGTAGATAATCTTGTCTATCTCTGCTCCGGAAATCGTCTCCCCGAATATGTTGAGCTCTAGGGTATGCCTGCAAGAATCTGGGAGTGATCTGACAAAAATGGCGTTCCTTTAGTTTTCAAGCAGGGAAATAGGTGAATTAAGCTTGAAGCAAGTAAACGATCTTAATGAATCACCAGTTGCTTCAGTAGCTGCTAGAAAAAGAGAACGAACAAATATGATGGGTTGCAGTTGTATCAACTTGTTACATTTATTCAAATCGGATATGTTTTATTTTGTTTTTAGGTTATTTTTTAAATTATGAAATAAAATGATTTTTTAGATGTTCCTTCGTTTCATGACATACTTATATTCTTTGCTTTATCGTATTCGTTCTGTAAAGAAAGAATTGTGCTACGATTCAAAATGAGTTTCCTATGCTTTTGTATTTACAGTATGGGCTTTTGAAGTAGCTCTCTCGACGCACGAAAAAATACGACCAGCTGTACGGTGAGAAGGTTTCAGTTTGCGCAAACTCCGGATTGGCAGGGGAACCGTTGCCGATTCGGAGACTTACTGATTCTGCGACTTTGTTTATGAAGCCATTAGGCTATTTCGTGAGAGTAATTCAGGTCGGAACATCATCGTTGATGGAACCGAAGCCGAACATACATCGTGGGTCGGTGAGCAAAGGAATATTTTCATCGATGCTGTGACGCGGACTGCTTTTGATAAAAATTAGCGCTCTCCACTTCTCTTCACTCCCAACATTTCATCGGGATCGGGAGGGGAAATAGTATTTTCGAAAAAATGTGTATCAGGTCCGGGTGACTAAACGTTGAGAAGAAAATAGGAAGCATCTGAATAAATTATACCCTTTTTTTTGCTTCATTGTGGGTCAGTGTTACTTGGACTTGAGAATGAAATTTAACTGAAAAATTAACGTTATTTTGGGTAACTATCTAGTTAGTTCGTTCAAAATAAAGAGAATTCTGCAGAGAAGAATCAAGTGTCTATCGAGTCCGTTGCAGAAGTGTATCTTCATCTACATGCTTGAAACTCTTGGTAAGCTTTACATTTTCTTTTGAACTTCGCTTTAGACGCTTTCACCTACTGCGCGATAGTGAGCATTGCTATGTGTAATTTATCAAAGCTATTTATTAGCCCTCTTTCTCTATCTGTGATAGTACTTGATGTTGAAAAGATATACTAGGCTACTTCTGACGAGCAGCATATTCCCTTTGGCAAGAAATAAAAAAAAGGTAGGTGCAAAAGTTGAAAGAGCAAAGCAGGCAAATATGAAGAAAAGAGTGAACGATGTTGCACCTCTTATGCATGACATTCAGAGACAGCTCAGTTGTTATGGGACATGGCAAGTAGGCTAATGCAAACGGAAAGATGGTTTTTGAGCATAACATGGGCTTCTGAGAGAAGCTAGGTGGTTTATTTTTTGCTATCTTCCTGACCTACGCAGACAGCCTAGCTGAGCCAAGGTTCTGTCAATGAGAGAATGTTGGAAAATCGTGGAAATGTCGAACTGTACAACGGAACGACACCGTGCAACCACACTAGCGTGGGCTTTAAGACGATCGTTGTTTCGTAGGATAAGGGTGTCGTAGGTTGTGCCGGAAAAATTGAAATATTAATGATGAAATATAGATCAATCTCTGCATCAACATGTTTGTTGTTTTGCTACTGAGTATGTGTGATGGATGATGATGATGATTGAACGCTTGCAGTAACGTTCACTCTTGGCACAATGGTTGTGGTGGATTGATTGGGACGCCAAATCCGTTTTTTTTAATAGAATAGTGTGTTGTGGTGGATTAGTGTTGCAAGTGTTTATTCATTAACAAATAGACCTACCACAAATCGTCTACATGTCCTTATCATCGACAACTAAAAAATGTTGCTTACACGTGTTATTTATGCTACTCAATAATGCTATAAGTGGTGGCAATCTAGTCTGTGTATCAAGGACCTACGAAAACACGATTCAATCGCCGTTGAATGGGCACCATTAGATACTATGAATAATAAATCAAACGAACGAGTGAAGAAGATGTTGCTCACTTTTGAATAAATGATCTAACATTGACCGACATTTCGCGCGACAATCGCTGGCTGGGTGGACCACTAGTCTGTGTAGGATGGTTCAATGGTGTGTGAGGGGGTGCAAGAAGCATTGCCAGAGTTTTTCTTCACTTCGTGACAATGGTTACGGGGCTCAAGATTGATGGATGTAGCGGCCGGTGAACGTACAGGGGGGAATGGATTGTTGGTGTTGATTGATGCCGTCACCAGCCTGGAAGAGACGACTACCCATCTTAAAGCTACATAAAAATGTGCCAAGCAAACATTTCGCGTCATTCGAGGTAGAAGAAAATGGGCATAATTCAATTCAACAAATCAATTCTGACATCGATTTTGGTAGCCCTGAACTAGATTTCATTTCTAGGGTGTTTAACGAGCGGTTCTAGAAAACAGATTACAAGCAATTGCGTTTTCTTGTTTATAACAAATAATCTTGGAACATAATTTTCGGTATGCAATACATAACGTTTTACTTTGGTTTTCACAGTTTCTTTGAAGAACTGTTTTTGTGCGGAGTAAAGGTAGATAAAGTTGCTTGAAGAATTACTAGAAGTTTTTCTCCGGTTTTCCTTTGTACGATGGTTCCGCCGCTGGATCACTGGCGTGGTGCCTGCTTGCTCGACCGTTAGTAACGCTTGACCAATCGACCGGTAATGCTTCAAGCGCACAAATAATGCACACCTGCGTGAGCTTACGCAAGCCAAAACTTTGCGCCAAGCCGTGTTGCTGCACGAAAGTACAACGTCTATTGACGGAGGAGATAAACAAGGCGCAACGAAGTGAAACGCTTGGTGAGGCTTGGTGAACGATGAACTTAAACCGAAACAAGTGGCAGACATAAATTCATACCGCTCCTTTCCTCTCGTATACCACTCTCTATCTGTTTTGCACCATGAGCGGTTTTTTTTGGGAACAGTATTCAAAGGTCAGCTTGGTGGTTTCTTGAAGTAGTTACCGGGAATGAGTGCTCCGTTTCGGGCCGCTTGTAAGTTTGAGTCTCTTAAACCATCGATTCGTGAAAGGAAAAGAAGTTGGAAACAGGGAAAGAGACGCTGGAGTTATCGATAAAAAGCGATTGAATAATAAACTAAGGAAGCTTGAGCCATAGGTCAGCGTAGGGTGAAACTTTTTCATTTTATTCCGATTCGTTATCAGTGGGTTGCTACAACGAACATTGCTACGCCATTCAGAACTTTGTCCAAATCGATTGACGCTTCCTTAAGGTATGCTTTCCTTTTCATTTGTTTTTGAAATCTACCTCTCTCTGCTCGAGAGAAGAAGCCTCAACACGCTGTGTTGAACGTTACTAAAGATGCTCGGGTCGTTCGTTTTTATGGAGCAGATATGCTCGCAGCTCGTACCTTATAGAAAAATTACTTTTTACTTGCCATGCCCACGATGCTTGAGGAGAGCATAGTAAGAGAAGCCGAATCAATCGGGTCAGCGGATTGGAAAATTAGTGATTGAATACATTATGAGCCGCGCCGGCTTAATGGTTTACGATTTCTTTGCTTCTTTCTGTGTTCTGCTTCTTCCCTGCACCGAAAAAAAGATCCTGCTCCAAGCAGAGCCATCCCTCCTTGACCAGCTCTGAGGTGAACATACTGGTAGGTTATTCGGTGATTATGGTGCGTGTTATTACAATCTTTGCACATCCACTTTGGATGGAGGGGAAATGCCGGAAATTTCATCTTCTTCCATTCATTGTGATCACCGTTCACGTTAATCCTGTAGTAATAAATCGTCGTCAGCGGTCTGCTGCGCTATGAGCCGGCACCAGCGAATGCAATGGACACTTGTACGAAGAATATGGGCACCATTCAATTCCGTGTAGAAACGGTATGTCTGCTGGCATCCTTCGAATTCAGGGCGACAGTTGCTCTAGAGTCTACACCAGGACAAGATTGTCTACTTATGCTGATTGTATTCCATGACCGCTTCTAACCGTTCCATCGGGGATGTTGAATTTTCCAAATACAGAAGATTTTCGTTTTGCGTTGGGTCCATGCGACGCACCGATAACTCAATTGGCTCGTAAAGGTAGATCCCCATTTCAAATTAGCCGGATGGGTGATTTTTATGAACGTTTCTATCGTTCGACGGCGAAGCAGATTGTCTCGTGGGCTGCCTATCTCTAGAACTAGCACGTGTATATGAATGTCCTTTCGTTAATGTTGGTTAGATACACTGCTCGAGAGGATGAATGTTGATTTAGACAAAGGTTTGTATGGTTTAGTCCTAGATTGGGAGCCAAAATATAATAGTTGTATTATTTGCATGGAATTTCGGTCGGCGAATGTTCTTAAGTGTGTTCAATTTCAACCGACAAATCTATGTTGCCTTGTTGTTTTAAAAAATGTATGTTTACGCAAGTCACGAGAGCTGCCGGTATCATATCATGACCTTATGTCTATCATGTGGCTGCGTGGTTTTAAGCTTGTTCCTCACCTTGACTCTCGCAGAGAGTCCTTCAGCTCATGACGATGGCGGTGATGCTGTTGTGATGGAGAAACAATGCAATTTGCAAATCATAGGTATGACAGTGATTGTATGGGCCACTGGTGCCACGATACCGAGCTAGTCTGTCTGTTGACCGGGTAGTCCTGACGGTAAACAATTCCAAAAATGTTTCCCGGTATGGGCACCGTACTTGAGCTGAGTCATTTGATTGTTTTTTTGCTCTCGTGGTATAGCGCAACATGCCAATCACGAATGGTGGAGACAGTAAGGGAAGTGACATGTGCAGATGTTTTGATTGATCTGGCAAAGCGTTCGTCAAACTTGGAATGTTAATGATAGCCAAAGATAGATTTTGTTTGTTGTTGCATAATGGAACAGCCCGACTGGAATCTTATTCATGTCACGTCGATTTTACAAGATACGTATGATGCAATCATCGCGGATTGAGAATGCAAAAATGTCTACCATCTGCAGCATTCACCGGAACATAACTTTGCGCGGGAAGTGGGAATCGATATGTACAGTACTACACGAGTTTTTAGAGTAGAATTACAATCGAATCACACTACGGACATTTGTCCGTATTAACAAAAAAATCAAAAGCATTCGTCTCCATCCCATCTATAATTATTTTATGACATTGTTGGTGTTATCGAAAAGAAGAAGTAGACAGTGGTAGAAACAAAGTTTAAAGGACTGATGGTATAGAAAATCACGTGACGAACCAGATTTGTTTTTACTTTCCAGCAGCTTCTTATGTATGTCCATACGTGATTTGTTGTGATACGTGTATTGCATGCTGAACAGTGAACAGATTGAAAGCAACACCATAATCTAGAGCAGCGAATGGCATGGTGAAATGGAAAAAGGGTTTAACATGGAATTCAGAATGAACGTTTCGAAGCTCGATTCGAAGCTCTGTGAATCCGGCTAATCTACACAAAACATATGATTTCATTCAATTCGACGCTCCACCTTCTCCTCACTTCCAGGTCCACCTGAATGGGCGATGATTGATTGGCGTTTATTAAACTACTACACTTCCAGGGTGGCTTGCCACCCGTTGACGTTTGTTGAGAGGATTTTTGTCGATCTCGTCAATTCGATTAGCTTGTCTGCCAATCATCACCTTCCCCAGTGCACTTAGTTGGCCAGGTATTGTTGATTTGGTATACGTGGAACAAATATAGTCCTTGCAGCATTCACCGGAACACTCCTAACCCAGGGTCCATCAAGGGAGGAATTATATTGGAAAGAGAAAACAAAATTGTTTCGTCAAACATCCCACACTACATCCTCCTGTGAATCGCTCCAGTGATGGCGATAGGTGCAGAACGAATTGGGACCGTTTCCGAACCGGAAATGAAATCGAAACTCGAAAGAATGAACTCCAATGCGAGTGTGTATGTGTTTTGCGGCATTAATATTGATGCATATGCGAGTGTGGCTTTAGCAGAGCGAAGGATTACTCATCCCTGGCGGCAGACTGGCGCCTGCGTGCGCTATTGCGCCATTGATTCATAAGGGGACCTTCATGGAGCCATTTTTGTACCATCAAAGCACCGGGCCACGTGTAGTAGACGGAATGGTGCGTCCGTGAGTATGTCCTTCATCATCTGCTAATATGCAAATGTAATCAATTTCCGTATCCGGCGAGGGTTATCGGGCATCAGGGCGATGGTATGTCGAGTAAGTGAAAAAAGCATAAAGTAAAACCATCTCGAACGATTGCTTGTCGTTGCAAGAATTATCGTTTCAACGATATTTGCATTAGCAGTGATTGACGCAGCAGTTTAGAACTCTTCGGATGTGCAGAAAGTTTTGTTTTTGACGAACATAAGTTAAACACCAATACTGTTTGGGAGGTGAGACAGTCACTCAACGGTGACGGTTATACGGTTGGACGGGGTTAAAGCAGAGGATGAAATATGGTGCTTGAGAATGCGCTCTTCAACGTTTGATCCTGCTCTGTACGAATCATCATACTCATAGCTGAAGGCAAATGCAGAGGCATCAATACTGCGGGCTAGGCCTAATTGAATTATTCGCATAGCAGCAGTTACGGCTAATTGAAAGACAGCCTGGATGGAACATGCGGCCATGCTGGCTAGAGCGAGCACCATGGTGCCATACAATGAGGCCTTCCACGCTGAGCGTGTGTGAACAAGAGGCAAAGAATGACAGTCACGAGGACTCCAGCGAGGAAGAAAACCATCGGTTACACCGGCAGGTCACAATCAGCAGCCGTGAACTGATCTTGATTAATACAAACAATGTAAAGGAATTGGTGCAGCTGGCGAACTCGGCAGCGATGAGCATGATTAGAAGTGAGAATTGTATGTACCGTTGCATAATTAATTTGTTCGATGCTGATTGGGTTTCCCAAGGGAACAACCATAGGAAGAAAAAAATGATTCGACAGATGGCTCAAGTACGAGACAAATGCTGTTAAATTGTGCTCTTTGAGCAGGAAGATTGAATTGCTATCAGTTAAACGTTTGTCGAATTGTAAGAGCTATACGAAAAGTAAAAAAAGTGATTGGATTTCACAAATTAAACGGAGATTTAATTAACTGGATACTGGATTTTTGTATTTTCTTTTTCCTTTTGTATAGAATATAATTTATCATATTCTAACAAGACCCCACACAACGCTTAACCAATCTAGGATAGTAACATCGAGTAAAGATGAACAGATAAGAAATGGGCCAGGTCATGGTCATAATTTGCTGCCTTGGAGGATGGTGCTGTAGGCCTTCCATCTTAATACCTGTTGTCGGTAGAATCATGACATGAATCTCGTCTTTCAAACGATCCTCGACACCGACGGTGTCAGTACTTTGTCTTGCATAATTAATTCGTCAATCGTTGGCTAATTGGCTTTCAATGTCACGTTCTTTGTAAGATCCTAGTCAGTGGCTGGGAAATGAGCAACATGATGCGATGTTCAAGTAGTGGCACTATAGAGGGAAGCACCCAACAAATGCGTTTCAAAAAATTCTAACCCATTCCAGTTTTCTCGTTAACTCATCTACGATAGACAGTAGTGTTGCGGTGTCCTCTTCTTCAAACCCGTTCCATGTCGTTGGTCAGTGAATTGACAAGGGAACGGCTTGTTGAGTTTTGGATCACTGAAGCTTTCCAGGCTCAGAGGAAACATCCCGGAAACCATGTCAGCAAGGCGCCATATAAAGGGTCTTTCTTTTTGATCGATCTTTGATTCAATTTGCGAAAATGTCACGGCACAGAAGGGTCTCGAAGCAGTCGACCGTAAGATCATTGGAGCATGAAGGTGGTTGATCTCGTTGGCGTATCGTTTGTGCCAATCCTTTACTCAATTTTCATTAGATTGAAACATTGGCCCGTGTTCGATCGTTTCCGGTCAGCCTTTTTGGTGGACACAGACACACAGCGGATGAAACCGATACAATCATTTAACGCTTATTTTCACTAGGAAAGAAGCCCAAGTCTTCGATGTCCTGTTTCCGACTGATGCCTGGGATTTAAAAGGATAAAAAGAAAAAAATAAATGGAAATTTCTGGTGGTCCTTTTTAAACGGCTAAAGCAAACGGAAATCAGAGCAAAGGAAAGCTTTCTCATCTCTCTCTCTCTCTCTCTCTCTCTCTCTCTCTCTCTCTATCTCTTTATCCATGATGTCTCTGAATGGTAAACTGCCGAACGGCAGGTGAGCTGTTCAATGTTACAAAAACCCTCTGCCAGAAGAGCTTCCTTCATTGAGGAGGGCTTCTCATGACGCCCTCGGTGGGTTCAGTAATGGGTTGGCGTGAAAATCTCGCTTCGTTCATCATTGCTGCTACTTATTCGCTTCAGTAAAGATCAAACCAAAGGCCAAAAGAAAAAGGGGTTTCGGTTTCTGGTCATAGAGCAATTCTGGGCTTTCCGTTTCGTATGGCATGGGTTGAAGTGGCTGAAAGAGCAACAGTAAGAACGAGTGTGGTGAAAGAGTCCTCCAGGAAAACCTTAAAGTGTCGGTAAGAAGCCAGACAGGATGGAGGACGCTGGCTGTTGCTGACTCTTGTTTCTTGTTTAGACGGTTTGGAGGGTTTGGCTTTCAGCTATCAAGCAGATACAGTATCTACTGAGGTCTTTGGAAGGAGCCAACTCCTGGATGGATAAAGTGGCGGTGTAGATTTTTTGTTGGGCACGGGAGCACACTGTCTTCGTTAGGATACACTGTGTTAGTATTGATGCTTTAAGATTACTTTACTGAGCCCACCCAAAACCACGCGCCCTGCGGTGGTTAGTGAAGAGTTCTCCAAGGAATGTAAACGATTCTTTCCCTGATCTCGTAAACTCCAAATGCGAACGAAGTGTGACCGCGCTCGTGTTCGTGTGACCAACCAATATTTCATTCGTCACTGAATTATATTAAAAGACCCTGAGATAAATTACTATTTTATAAATAAAAAGAGTTAAACATGTCGATTAACATTTGCGGGATTCGAGAAAAGTGTAGCTTTTCTATTTCACAATATACCAACGTCATCCAATTTGATTGATATAAGAATGTTTTGCAGCAGGGTGCTTGGAGGCGGAGAAAGGAAATCTCAACACATGTTTTCTTATGAGCTGTTGATATCCGGGTTTTAGTGGCTTAGCAGGTGCCAAGCTAGAGCAAAGAACATCCTTTTCGTTTGACGCAGGCAATGAAGATGATGGGTAGATGAAAAGTGTTGCTTCCGTCTGAAGGAGTTTTCCTTTGTGTGGTCACTGTGGTGTAAGAATTACACCAGCATGAAGCTAGACTGGTATGTAAAAGGGGGGAGTTTTATTGTTAACCAAGGCCAGTCTGTTTCTTCTTCATTACACTGTGTACCATCATGTAAGTGGTTTGTTAATCGGTCAACAAGCAACCATGTTGGACCCATCCAGTGGCGTGGCTGAGTCGGATTCGAAGGAACCACTGTGGAAATGTTTAATTTGAAACCCTTTCCCAGAGTGGTCCTTTCGCACGGTTTACCTATAGTGTGCAGTGAAGTGCCTTTGGAGTCGATTGGACAATTTTGTAAGAAAGCCCTTTTCCGCAGGTTTTCTGTAGTAGTTTTGCCTTAGGTGTTGGTTTCATCTAGATGAATCATCTGTGGGGGAAGTGTTCCGTGAAAACTAGTAAGTTTTCGGGACTGATTTTCGGCTGAACCAGGGGTCGTCTACCTTTTGGTGATTCCGGATCCTTTGTTGCGTATCCGCTCTACTGGTCGCAGAGTTAATTATCGCTTCAGTAGCAGCGGATCAGGACACGGAGAGCAGTGTAGTGAAGGTTATGTTATTAATTTGGTCCCAAACAATCCGCCTCAGGCACGTCGGGCACACGGAACTTATTAAATCTTTCCCCCAAGCAAGCTTATTACAGCCGTCCGCTTCTTGGTGTGCTGGCTTGAGGTATTCTGCGATCCACCACACTTTTACAGGCGTGTGCAGCTAATTATCCTGCGAGCTTGAACCTTTCGATGAATACGAAAAGGTGGCATGGCGAGTGTGTGGATTTCCACGATTCTCTACGGGGAAAAGCGGTTAGTATGTGTACACCTTGGGGCACACTTTCCAAGTTCCTTGTGATACACGTTATGTAGAGCAAAGAGCAGCGCTGTGGCAGAAGGGTACAATATGAGTGGAGTAAAGTTGATGCAGTGATTAAAGTTTCCTGATAGTATCTTTGTTGTGCTGCTCTTGATAAGAAAGGCTTCTGATAATTCTACCTATCCCGACAAATTTGTTTCCTAATTGATTAGGACACTCATCACAGTGGATTCTTTTACATGGTTCAACATAATTCAATGTTGTAAGGTCTAGAAAGAGTATATTTTTTGCTTTTTGCCATTCTCTAGTAGTTAATTCATGATGTAAAATACTTGTATAGACGCTACGGTTAACTCTAATATCCTTGCAAAATGTTTCATAAGAGTGGAATGCAACGATTCCGTTGGCACGGTGAAGATTTCTTTTCTCCGAGGCGTTGATTCCAAATCATTAGTTTATTTCAGTTGCTTAAAAACGTGGCTTTAGTGAATCGTCGGCGAATGCAAGGAACTATTTGTCAACTAGTTGAAACCCGTTGACAGACGCTAGGATACTGTTCTACCATCTCAACCATTCCTAACCCGGTCGGGAAATGTAGTTGTAGTCCTGCAAGAAGAGCAGTTTTGTAATTAATCGTTGTTTCAATGATACAAGATAACAGTATCCTTTGGCACTTTTGTATTCTGCAAAATGGCAAAAATGATTTTCGTGGTGTTTCGAAATAAAATGGAGTGCAATAAATGATAAGAGAGAGCATGTACATAGTGCACATTTGCTAGAGAAGAAACAAGAAAAAAATCTCTAAAATTTCCATGAAACCATCTTGAAATGTCATCTAGTTTCACTGCGAAGTTTGTCTGGGCACGCTACAGTTCTATTGTTTCGTGGCCAGCTCACTACCGGTAATGTTGCTTTTTTGTGAGCTAAATGAAGGTAATGTGTCATCACACGCTTTGAAACAGCCGTCGGCTCGAGCTGGACGTGAAATTCTTTCGGAAAAGTATTCGATGACCTTCTGGTTGAAATGAATTCTTGTTCTGTCAGCATGGCTCGTTTCCACTGCAGTGTGGTGTGCTGACACTGTAAACGGTGTTCGCCTCCATTGTTTGCGATGGTGAATGTGTTCGTCACACCTTATGCTTCGCCGTATGGCTTGCGTAACGCTGTCCTTAGTGTCTATTGTTTCAGGAGCTTTTGCTATATGGCCTATGGGTTTCATTGCTTTCGGAGCGAAATGTCTTCCGAAGCTGCGAAGCTAGAGGATGTTTCAACAATGTAGATTATTTGAAGCGCGGGATGCAACCCTTAGAATATGCAAATGAAAGTATGATATGAGCAGTGTGAGCCTTACTAGTTCTATGCTAGGCTATTTGTATATCAGTGCCTTGGTTTATTTCGAATGGTTTATACATTTTCCTTCTGTTTTTTGACGCTGAAGTAGCAAAGTTAGCAGCTCACCTTTAAAATCGTTTTGCTTTTTCCACTAGAAAACTTTAGGAATTTATCTTTAGGAATGGCTCTTAAAAGATGGAAATGAATAATTTCAATCCAATCAAAGTGTATGCTAGAAAGATAGACTCGATTTTTAAATTATTGCTGCGATTAAGATGATTCTTCTTCATACTGGCGTTTGAATCCTCCGCAGGCACACAATGTACCAGTGATAGCGTTGATATCTGATATTTGAGGTGCAAAGTGCTACGTATGTCGCTGCCACACCCACCCCACATCAAACTATACTCGAGGCGAAACAGACTCTTATCAGGAAACCGAAGTCCTAGTTGGTTCTAGCTTTGTGGATGACGCGGATCACGCTAATCGATGTCAGTTTCACGCTGCAATGAATTAAGCTGTCCATAAATCAAGGGGTTTGGAAAGAGTGGATTGAACTGCAACTGAGCTGTATAGCCGTACAGCAAAGTGTCGCGCCTGCTAGCTAACGATGCTGCTATGCTTGGTGTGCATTGCTGAAAGTGTGAATCGCGCTTCGTGTTTGCCTCGAGAATGTTGCCCGGAAGGCACTCGGAGGACCTGCCGGTTTTGATTGCATGTCATTCGACGAAAAATGGTGGTTTTTTCTTCTTATGGAGCTTTCGCGTTGTCCAATGGCACGTCATCACAGCCAACGGTACCAGTGTGAGCACGGGTGATCATAACGGTTCGATTGTCTGTCCGGGACGATTATGAAGTTGTTCATGCGAAGAGAAATTAAATCATAATTCTTTCCGACGGTCACGGAATTTGTGTTTTTCCTGGGCCGTCGTGCGAAAATGGCGATAAAAATACCGGCCAAGCATTTACGCATGACATTGATTGCGGTTGTCTGATTTTTATGGTTGATGTTTTATTGGTATTTCGCGTTTCTCGTATTATGAGTTTCAGAGTGAAATGTTTTCTAGATTGTGTGCTTAGAATGATGAATATGTTTGAATATCATGCGCAATAGCTATGCATATCGTTACTATATAAAATATAAAGAGGCCAAATGATTCTTTCGATTGAGAAGAAGAGCCACTGTGAGATTGGTGCCAACTATCTCGATTCAAGTTGAAAACTTATGAATATGTTTGAATGGAAACATCCTATTGAATGTCCAATCACCTTTGCTAGTAAATGCAAGCCAAGCACTTCAAACGACGGAAAATTAATGTGGCGGTTGTTATCAGTGTGGTGGTTGAAATCCGTCTCTGAGTCGCAGCAAAGATTGAATTGAATTTCATTTTGTGCATGAAGATGGAAAGAATGAAATGAAAGCCGGGCTCTACGGTGTGAGTACTTAATTTGAAGTATAAAATCCTTGCAACAACAGACGAGTCGAATAGTGTCGCTATTTCCTTTTCATTAGCTCAGCTCGAGGGGCGTTCTTCCGATGCGAAATGTCACTTAACGGTGCACCGGGATTTCGTCGCAAAAAGGCGGCAAAAGGCTACTTGATTTATGGTTGAAAATCCGAGCTTCTTGTGAAGGGTCTCTGCACTCATTGCAGGCGCCGGTACATCAGCCAGTTCCGGGATTTTCAATCTAAAATGAGAGAAAGAGAGAGGAAAAATGATTGCATGTTGGAAAATGTCACGTATTGCTAGTGTCGTCTTCAAGTGCAAAGGCATCAGGAAGGGTGGAGGAACTGGAGTCCCTCTGTGAAGCGAAGTGAAGTAAACGTGCGCGAAGCAGGAAGCGCTAATGAACATCGAAGCATTCAGCAATTGTTCTGATTCTGTGCCTGGGAAAACTTTCATCGAACCACACACCGAGACCCCCGGCGGATATGAATGCATCAGCAAGAATTACTTCTTCCCTTTTCTCCTGCATTCCTAGCTGCGCTTGAGTCCGGACACTCGATGTCGCAGCTCCATCATTCGAAGTTGAATGTAAAATTTCCCGCTGGGCAAATGAACAATTTGAAATCGAACGATCGATCATTTTTGCTGTTTCGTTTTCTTCCCTATACGACATATGAATGCAATAGTTTCCATCAAGAGCAAATGAACTTCGGTTTGCGAGGTTGGCACAGCACAGGGATAGTTTCTCCGACAATTCTAAAATGTAGCCCGAGGGAATTCACATGTAAAAATTCTCATCCAGTTCGCAACTACATCACGCGAAAAAACAACCCATGAAATATAGACGGAATGGGGCAAGTTGGAATCATTTGAGGGGAGTAAGAAAGGAGTTGAAATAATGCCTTTTTCTTGAGAATATTGTTCCAGTTCTCAACCAGCTCATCTGCTGGTTGAGGAAGGAACTGTTTAAAGTAGATTAGGTAGGCTTGTTTCTGGTTCAAGAGTAGCAGCAATCGTTGTTGGATGAATCAATCGTAGCTGTAGTCGCATTAATAGTACAGAATTAATAACTTAAGCTGCCCAGTAGTAAATCCGGAGCTCAATATCGAAACACATAAGCCTTTAACACCTTATGAATCATCGCAAAATGATAAGAAAAATAGAAAGATACAATTTACAGCTATCGGAGATTGCTTAAATTATGTTTGATGTTATGACTGCTTCAATCCTATCCGAACCGATAATAACCCATTCTGGTAGGGCGGTAGGTGAAAATTGAATTAAAATTAAAGGTCATTACGATTGCAGTTCTCTTGTAATTTTCGATCTCAGCAATCCGGGCCATGCGCTCAGAGCTTGCCATTACATTGCGAGGGCAAACATCTGGTGTGTTGTTGCGGTTACCAGACCTGACTGTCAGCAATTATTTCATCATTACTACTCTGGTCATGAAATGGTAATCCAATCGTCTCTCTATCCGTACCCAAAATGGCACCATTATGTTCCGCTAGTCTGGTGCTGTATTGAACCCGGTTGCTTACTATCCACATTCATTTTAGCCCTCTATGAGTGGATTCCCTTTGATGGTTTTAGTTGCTTCACCGGAAATGCGCTGAAACAGTGAACTTTTCCATGCCATGTGTAAGGTAAGTAATTAGGTTCAATAGAGTCATGGTCACACCTATCGTGTCGATTACAGCACAGCCGTTTTACGGTCTATTAACCTGTTTTGTTGACTTCAGCGTGTAGCTTGTTATAAACTTACTCTTTTGGGTTACTAGGCGATGCGAGAGATGTTTGGTTGGAAGAAATGTTATGTTGTTTGATGTTAGAAATGATATAAGTAAAACTTTTTCCAATGGCTCGCATTATTAATCAACAGTGAGGGTATTTCCCGATTGCACTTTTGAAAACGACTGCAAAGCCTAAAATAACACAATTTAAAAACAAAATAAAAACACCAGAAGGTCGAGATTTATTCATGTTGGGGAATGTATACAAGAAATGTGATAGCCGTGAGTAAAGTTTTGTAAATATGATGTCAAATGTAATTCAATATATAAAACATGATCTTATATTTCGATGAGTATGGTCGATGATTTATGCTGCTTTACTATGTGATAACACCATCTCACCGGGCTCAATTGATCGCTCTTCTCATAGTTCATAATGCTATCAATTGATAGCCGCTTTTTTGTGCCTTTATATCTAGCTTTTTTGGAGCTAGACCTTTTTCTCTCGGTGTAGCAAAACATGAAATACATAATTCCAAACCGGTATACGACTGGACTAGTGTAAGGGGTCGAACTCGCCGTCAGCTGCGCGGCAGGACCAAATTTTTTTTATGTTTCAACAACAGTAGAAACCGTACTTTTACCGGCTGGGCCGATATCCATTTGGGTTGTTTTTAGACGGACGATCTATTTTGATACAAAAGTTTGTTTCTCCTGAAAGAGTAATTCGGTTAGGGAAGCTGTCGGAATGACCCTAAAATGTTTGGGAAAAGTTAAGGGATTGTTTGGAATTGAAAGGAAGAGTTTTCGAAGCAAGCCATGTTTAGTTAACCATTTAAAAATGGTAAGTTTTGTGTGGAATTGTTTTTCATATTTTTATATAAAGTATTAAGTTCGGTTGTCAGCTTTGGGTTGTTAGCTATCATTAAACATAATCGTTAGTGCCATTCTTTTAGAGATTTCACCAATAGTATCGGAATTGGCCGGTCTTGTAATGCCCCTATGAAAGCAATGTTCTGAAGCAAAAGTGTTTTATAGAAATCAATGGCGATACAAGTGCAGGAACATTTGTTTTAAACGACCGATTAGGGCAAACGCTCGCCATAGGGATAGAATTTCTAGGGCAAGAGCTGCAAAACATATTTCGGTTCAAACGAATGAACGTTTCTAGAGGCAATGCATAGGAAGGACACATGGATCGCTGGAAAAGGAAGGAAAGAAAATTCCAAAATGGAGTGAGAAACATACGTACAGCCGATAATAAATTACGGCAATTTATTTGCGAACATATGTGCCATCGATGTTATTGTTTTAGCACTGTTTGCTCACGTGCTTGGCACACGGCGATGGCATTTCACTGGTAGGCCACATGTTAACCGGTTTGTTTATGTGTCACAGTGGGCCCAGGCTGCCCATTAATATTTCGTTTTTCCTTCGCGTTTTGTTTTTCGTAACTCGTTCCGAATGGCGCTTTCTCACTCCAAGGTTCGCTATAGCCTCAACAATCATCGGAGAACGCGGATGAAGGAGACGAGACATAACGTTTGAAACATAAAATTGACTTTATCGAATGATGGACCTCGATGGTGTTACCAGTGCGTCGGTGAAAGTGTAACTTTGAAACCCCAGATGGTAAAGTCACAGTAACGTTATTTTTAACTGTTCAAAAATCAGTCAGTTTTATCGCTGAGATGGATCCACTCGCGTTTTCCAGCGAAACATGCTGATAATAAACATACGAGAGAGGAAATTTATGATGAAACGTTATAGCTATGATTTGGAAGCTGAGGAGGCTGGAGCTCAGCAAATTTACAGAAAATCTATCTTTTTGTAAAGATAGAAATGCAAGATTTTCCAATTATTTAAAAGTACAGTAAAAGGTTTTTAAAATCGATAAACTATACAGCAAATTTAACATATCCTCGAAATAATATACTGGAAACCAAACCTGCAGCTGGTTGCTGGACTGGGTAGCTTGCTTTTGGGTGGAAGGTTTGCGTATATCAACTATATGAGGGAGCGTT
>NC_064877.1:372500-375000 GCF_943734665.1 Anopheles aquasalis | reverse complement strand
ACTTTGGTTCATTGGGCAGAATGTTTATTCAATTACAATTTACAACGGCTCACTCGCTGTGGACCAAGTGGTGCGGTGTAGAATGTCTTTAAGAAAACCTTTTTAATCATTTCCCATCCACAATTGCTGACATATGAGCGAAAGTGTAGGTTTAGTTCCATTTCATGATCCTTAAATTTTTCGATAGCCTCATCAAATGGGTGCTGATGGTAAGTCGCAGAAATCTCCAAAATGCCGCGTTTGAGCGTTTTAATTTTCTACATAAAACTGACACAACTGGTAGAATTGTGTTTTACTTTCCATTAAAATTCACCAACACCGGAGCTGTAAGCACCGGCAGCGATTCTTGGCTGGTCTGCAGTTAGGTGCCAAGGAGAAGAAGTTCCCTTTGGCCGAAGGATATGTTTCGTCTCCGGCAATTTCATTGGAGCAAGTGTCATTTTATTAGCTATTAAAAGCACATTCAACCTGTGGAACATTTAATGGGTAAGTAAAGGAGAGCGCATGGCTGCCAGCGAGAAAAGGCTTAGCCTTTTTCATTTGGTGAAAGCAAGTTTTCCACGATTTCTTGCCGGTTTGTATGAAGAACGTTATAGCCATCGAAAGGGGGTTGCCATCACAACACACCGACGATGACATCGTGTTCTTTTCGGAATTGAATTTAATAGAAAATTGATCATAAAAAGTTCACTTTAATAAACCCATAAAGACACCTGAATTATGGTGCACGAAAAGCATGTTTCGTGTTCTCGACAAGAGCGCGGGAGTGTGGGAAAGATAGACCCAACAGCAGTGTCGTTAGCAATGGCAGTGGTATATCGTGCTGGCTGTTCGTCGTCATCTTCTACTCCGTCGTAAAAATTTAGCGAAAGTTTTGCTGGCGACCCAGTGGGACCGTGTGGTCTGTTTGCGTGTCGACTACTCCTAGAGTGATGAAGAAGAGAGCGGGGAATTTGAAACAAGAAAGGAAAAAGATGAGAGGGATTCAAGAAGGTTGAACAGTAATGCTAACCCGCAGCCTGTTTTATAAACGGTCTCATAACGGTAACCCTAGAAGAAGAAATCCTTTCCAGCTACTGGCGTCGATGTCTGCAGCAGCCCCTCCTGCGCGGCCACTTTCCCCGAGGGGCGTTCCATTTTTCCCGGAAATGCGTGCGGTTGATAGATCACAGTTTTAGGTATGCCGCCTTCCAACGTTTTCCCTGCGTGCAGGAAGTGAAAACAACCATCTTGCATCGGGATCACAGGCCTACGACACCAGATATCAATGAGACACAAGCTCCTGCTTCGCCCAACCATAGTTGAAAAGCTGTTGAGAAACCTTGCTTGGTAGTTGCCTGTAGGGCTTCTTTGCACGGAATTGAGACCGTTGCGGCAGCATCTTTCAACAACCGCCACCAAACACCAACGACAGCCTCGGCAGTATCAGTGGCAGCGTAAAGTAATTTAATGGCAAGCGAAAGTAACATTTTATGGGTATTCCATTAACACCATAACGTAAACATGTAAAATGCTTTAATTTGGAGCTCCGAAACGAGAAAAATCTGAAAGCTCTCGCTCACAATCCGGGACGCCGATAGGGCAGGCCGTGAATACGCTTTTGATTCCGTGTTGTTAAAGGCCGTGGGCGTATGGTTGCAACGCTTTGGTAGCACCATCAACAACCACCCTCCATACCCGGAGGATTGAGTAAATTTATTTGTTTGCGGCCCGTTTGCTTAGTTGAATTATTCCAACTCGGAAATAATATCACACCTTGGTTAAGGATACGCCTCTCTGGTTAGCTGGTGAGGGCTTTAATGCCGCGAGCGTGGATTTAATGTTTTAAATTAATTTAAAATCGTCTGATGGCGTTGGACAGTTGAAGTTTTGCATTGTGGGGGACTTTTTTGTATTGTTTCAGCATTATTCGAGCCTATGTTATTGAGTTGTTGCACTCAACTATTAATGCTGAATAGAAATGATTCTGAGTTCAGTTGAGGTGAACAGATTCATTAATATGATTTTTTTTCTGTTGGCAACCTTCTATTGTACAACCATTTATGTAATTCTCTTCTTGTGTTTAAATAATGGCCACGGGACTTTCACATTTGCCTGTTTCTGTTTATGTTTCTTTAAAATGATACTCCAGCTTCAAAAGACAGCCCACGTTGCTATAACTCAATTCTTTCATGCGTTGTTTGTGAATTCCCTTTAGGGTGGTGTAATTCAACGATTTCAAAACTTCGTCGCTTGACAAGTTTAACGCTAAATTGTGAAATGAAGAAAACACACTCCAGTAGCACCCCCAAGTGATTTATAACTCCGTTAAGAAGATGAAAGCTAGATAATGTAATTGAAAAAGATATATCAGCGCTACTCACGTGCTTCCTCGACATCCTGGAGCTTAAGCCCGGAGAGGATTCCGGCGGGAATTCATGGAGCAACGATCGGTGGGTATATGTTGTTTGGATGGATAACTTGAGAACCCTTTGGCTCCGCTGAAGCCATTGCGCAGCGA
>NC_064877.1:355000-365000 GCF_943734665.1 Anopheles aquasalis | reverse complement strand
CTGTTGGGCTGATGTGTTACATTAAGTGTCATTTGATTGCCGTCAGACCTTTTTCACATTTCATGCTAGATCAACCACCTTTTCGACAAAGAAAAGCTGTTCTCACGCTTGTTTGCAGCTAATCTGGCAATGGTTTATGTTTTGCTAGAGTGTTTTTTTGTATGTTGGCAATTTGTGGAGATAGTGAAAAAGTTTTTCAATTTATGCCAGCAACTCCCGGAATTATGGGCTTCACTGAGCAAATGCATCAAATGGCTGGCCAACGATTGTCCTGCGTACAAAAATCACTCCTCCAGGAAAGCCTTTGTCACGAACCATTCAGTTACCAACTTTACTCTATGAACTTTGTAGCAAATTCGCAGCAAGTTCAAATCTCATCGCACAGAGTCAACTCATTGGTGGCCGCAATTGTCTTTCTTGATTTTCGGGTGCACGCAGTGGAGTCAAGCATCACCGTAAATCCTTTTACGAGCAAATCCATTTTACAATTGTCATTTGATTACCAAAGTAACCATGGCGGAACTGAGTGAGAAGACACTGAGAAGCTATGGTCTGATGAATGATCCGAGTGCGGTTCGTTTCCATCAAAAGGAGCAGTAGTTCCCAGTGATTACTGTGGCATTACATTAACATTTTCGAGAATCGTCAACAGCACAGACAGTGCTCCTGGCTAGAAATGACCATGAAAGTGAATTTCTGAGAAAGAACAATGATTGCAAAAGTTTTTTATTCACTTGACATTTGCCTACCCTTTATTAGTTCTAAGTTTAAAGGCTCGTAATAGTTCTTGGCATACTTTGGAGATTATATTTGTGCTACCAAGAAGGGTAAGTTGTATAAGTTGTGGTTGATTTTATTTTATTTAAAAATTATTGTCGTGCTCTAGTTGAAAAAGAAATCGTTCCCTAACGCCACGAAACTTTTCTGCTTCGTATTTTTATGTGTCTTTTGTATGGTAAACATAAAATCAGCTTTTGAGGATGTTCAATGATTGGCAGCACCAATAAGCAGTATTAAAATGAGCGAAATGGAAGCAAAGCATACAAATAAGCAACATGGTATCATTCGCTCAGTGTAAGGTTTGCTGCTCAAGGTAGCCACTGTTTATGCTGATGACCAAATCGCGTAGAAATGAATCGAGAGGCCGTGGAGGGGTGTGAATTGTGGCAGCATAGTCCGGAACATTTCGACCCAGGTCTACAGTCGTCCGCCCTCCGCAAACTATCTCATTAATATTTCATTCAAGATTAGCACCAGTCGACGTGGAAGACGAGAATTTTATCTTCTCGAGATTGTGCTGTTTCCGAGCTCGAGCCCCGAAAAGGGCCATTGGGATGGATACAGATTCTACATCCCCAAGCTCAAAGGTGTTGAACCGGACAAAGCCTTCCGGGATGAGAGATACAAAGCAATTGCCCTAAACGAGCGCAGCAATTCGAGATGTAGCTTTCGGTGGCTGACTTTTGTTGATAATTTTCATAAAATTTTGTGGGACTTTGTGAGATTATTTCTTTTGTGGCGAAGCTTGGCTGTACGTACGTTGTGGTGCGTTGCCGGGATTCGTTATTACGGATTAATTTACGTCCAAGTGCGTCCGTTGAAGGTCGTAACAAAATGATCAGGAAGAGAGCGAATGGAAGGATGTAATGGAGAATATCATTTGGCTTCCCGGAGCTCCGTTCATTAGCTAGCGGTGTATTATTACATTAAATCAAGCGAAGTAGAAAGATGTACGATGAATATTTGAGAGTATCTTGCAATGTTTTTACGTTAAATAACTATTGTTAAAGCTGCCTCAGCATCCAGTGATTGCTGTGATTTTTAAAACAGGAAATCGATTTTCGAGACGTAGTACTGCACTGTCAGCAACGAATCGTGTACGTATTGTGCATGGTACTATTTGTAATAAAGGCCAAAAATCGTATAAATCATCGGTTTGCCTTCAAAACCACAAAGCATCACATTTGCTCCTGTACAGTCTGCTGAAATAAATCGACGCACGCCTAGCTTAACTCTTCTGTGAACATTAATGATGTGGATGCAGATTCCTTCGATTCCTCGATTTTACAAATATGTTAATGAATGTTAAAATCGTGCTACATATTCATCAAATCTCCGCCGTTGTTTCCAAGGCATAAACCAGCAGCCGAAATGCGAGATCCCTAGAGAATGGCAAACCTAGCGCCTCGACTTCTATTGTTAGACCAACGCTCGCCGCTTGACGATGACGATGGTGATGATGATGACGATGATGGCGGTGAAATTATGGAGCTCTATTTACGCTGATGCTCGAGTTGCATTGTGCAGAGACATGGCCTTCATTCGTATGCTTTTGCGTGTGACTACAAACGCTGGGTGATTCATGTTACTGCCACTATTGAGGCATCCGCTATCGGCTTTCATCATCACAGGACGCATGCCTGCAATGGGGCATAATTTCAAATAATTAGAACAGAGCAACGGCTCCTAGCTTCGAAACTCGACATTTCTCCAACGCGTGTCAGCATGTACGGAGTAGCGGTTGCATGAGTTGTCATACCAAACGTAGTCAGACGATGGTACTCCCGGAAGTTCAAATAGAAGATAACAACTAGCGAACCATCGTAGCCAGTTTGCTGGTTGTGTACGGGATGTAACATAATCAGATTGAGAAAGATTTCATTATTGTGTGTAACTTGAACATAAAGGGTGGTTTAGATTAGTGGCGAATAATAAAGGGGGCCTCGTTTGTTGGTGGGAGATTTCCGGAATATCTGCATGGTTTTGTTTCTTTACAATTCAGTGAGGCTTACCAATTTAAGACAAATTTATAGATTTTTGAAATTCCGCGATTCATACAAGGCTCAATGCAGTTCGCTACTTTGAAGAGCGTTTCCCAAAACCATTGTTTTCACAATTGATCAGTTTATTCACAATCATGTACCACAAAAAAAGTATAGATAGTTTTCTACAAGCAAATCCGTTTTTTCTTAAACCGTTCTTGTTTTAATTCAAAAGACTTGCCCGGTTAAGCGATGAACCCGGTTTGATCGTAGTGTGATCAATTTATCAACTTAAAAAATCGAAAAATGGAAAATTCAACTAAAACTCGACGGGGCTACCTGCTTAAACTTATAATCTATCAAAACAATATTTATTTGTATTGTTGCTGCTATGATGGGCACCGGAAAAAAATATCTTTTCGCAGACGCACCTTCATAAGTTTAATGCCATGGATAAAGTTTTTAATAATTGGGATGCTGTGTTTGCTTTCTTTTTATTTTGCGCGTTCGGTAAGCGGGCTAATAACGAATAGGCCAAACAGGAAGTTGGTATAGGTCACTTTAGTTGAGAATTATCGGGTGGGCAACAAAACGAACAAGCAAGTGAAGTATGCAGTGAATATTTGAAGTTCTTCAGCCGTCCTCACTGCCAACTCCATGTACTTAGTTACGCGTAAATTTATCAGTAATTATGACTATCCTTTTCATACTAACAATGAACCAAGAACAGGTTTCAACTAAGTGAACTAAGCGATTAAGCACTGAGTGCAGTGCAACAGTGCACGTAATGGTTTTTATCGGTTCTTTCGGTGAGGTTCCAAAGCGCCGGAAGAGAATAAAACGAACATTTTAAACTGGAGTTGCTAACTTATGACTTAGTTTTTTTTTCATAATGAGCACACCTTAGTTTGACCAGCTCTTATAACAGGTTTCGTAAGGCGAAAGAAATTGTTTGGTATTTGGTGTGTCTAGGTTATGTGCCATTAGGTCAGGATGTAGCTTGATAATGTGACCTACAACAGCCGTTTTTCTAGGGGACAAAAGTATAAACAATAGTTTACTGGTACAAGAAAGTGCTTCGGTCGTCTGAACAATGCACTGGAATTGCTTATAAGAGCTGGAAAATTGTGACGCTCCGCGTAGTGTGTCGTTAGTTGTTCCAGGTGTATGCGGCACTGCTTCTTGGAGCAGCGGCTTGATGCATGGTTGTTTATAACCAAGTAAGAATGGCAAACGTGTTCAAAACATCTTTTTCACGGACAGCGGTAAAAACAATCACAGCGCTATGTGTCTTATCAGTGACCTTTCCCTTGACATTGTGCAACATTGGTAAGTATGTTTAAAAACAACGTGTTTCGGTAGTAACAACCGTTGCTCGTTACTAACATTAGCCGTTTGAGAAAGTGATTTAGTTTAGCTTACGTAGCGTTGCACGGCGTGCCATTTCGGTTTTCTTTCAGTTAGTTATGACCTACCCGATGCTGCTGAACAGTATGATGGATACAGTCGTGTGTGTGGCTACGAAATTCCGTGTGCACATGAGAATAGGTAGGTATTGGTCGATCATAAGACGAAAGAATACGATTAATAAGATCATTTGTTAATAGCTGCCCTAATTTGGAGTGTTTCAATGAGCTTGAAAAGGAAGCTTACATAAAGGCGGTTGCAGAGCTGCTGAGTAACGAGGAGAAATCCAAATGCAAAAGCTATCTTGTCAGTGAGGAAGAGTTCGATCATGGTTTCTTTCAAACTCACGGAATCACGGACGAAGAATGGCGAGGTTTTGAACAAACACTCAGAACTCATAAGTTTCTGGAAAAGCTCGTTAAAAAGGTGGGTAAGTGTCCGGTGAAAAATTTGCTCGAAGGCAAATGTTCTGGAAATGTGACGCTGCACAGCTGCATAGGCGAGAAGCAGATTAAATGTAATCCCGACTATCCGTAAGTATCGCAGCAAGGTGTGGATTTTGCATCAAAACGGTCATCATTTGCTTTCAAAAACTGTAGTTATCGGACATACGATGGTACGTGTAACAATCTGCATCACGCGACATGGGGCAGCCGTGGCCGTCCTCTAAAACATCCCATCGCACCCTGTTACAGTGATGCCGTGTCGAAGCCTGCACGAAGCATTTTCAATGCTCCCCTTCCACAGAACCGTGAGCTGGTTCGTGAGGTGGCCTCTACTCTCGAGAAAATTGGAGCAAGATCTTCGGCCAAAATCAGTATGTTTCTAGTGTTTCTCTCGGAGCTGGTGAATACGGACATGATTGGTAGGGCTACTAAAAGGGTGCGGCATCCGACTGCTGGATTTCGGGGATGCACTGCCGATGGAAGCGATCGTAGTGCCTGTGTGTCGACGCTATCGAATCCACTACGTGTATTGCCGAAAGACGATTGCTTCGATCCAATCGGTGTAGGTTGTCTCAACTTTAGTCCCCAAGAGAACTCCAACGATCAATGTGAGCTGAAACACGTAGGACAGCGCAACTCGGAGAGCAGCTATCTGGACCTTTCGAGTGTTTACGGAAAGCGACCTACCTACGATTCGAATGGCAAACTAAAGCTGTTCACCTGTGGAGGTACGAGGCCCATAGTGGAATCGGAACCGACTAGTGTACAGTTCTTTGCACTTGCTGGTCTCTTCGGTCAGCTTCACAACTACTGTGTAGATCAAGTGCGATCCTGTGGACATCCGAAAGGGCCTGTCGAGGAACGTTGCCGTGCATTTACTATCGGAGTGTATCAGAAAATCATCTACGAGCAGCTTTTGCCCTTCCTTTTCGGCGAGCAGTTCTATTCTCAGTGCGGGTTCGACTGTGAGTACAATCCGGATGTAGAAGCATCCGTCTCACAGCTTTACAAGAGCGCTGCGGGGCGATTCCAACATATTTGGATTCCACAAACATTAAAATACATAGCAAACGGTGATCGGAGATCCTTACCGTTTCATGAGTTTTTCCACAATACCGAAAAATATGACTGCAATGGTGTATTGGCCGGCGTTGTTGAATCACCCATCAGCATTAACCGATTCACGGATGCGGTAAGATGAATGGCTTATAATTGGCAACAGTTTGCGTTGTTTTTTTTTTTTTAAATGAAATCCTTTGCCTTCTGTTTATAGTATCAGTGTCTGTTTTACTCGGTGGATGGCAAACGTGGCACCTGTTTGACTTGCATCGATTTGGCAAGGAATCGAGAAGCAGGTCTTTGCCCGCTGTTGACATACAAGCATTACATCGAGGAAATATTTGGAGAGACGGATTCTAGTAAATGTTATTCTAAGTTCGAAGATTTAGAGGATATGTTTCACCCAGAGGTCTGTTTAGTTACCCACAGCTGTTATGCGAAACGCACATTACTATGTCTCTATCATTTTAGATTATTAAGCTAATGAAAGCCAAGTATCATTCTCCTGCCGACATCGATGCATTGTTTTGTAATTTGGATCGTCGAATCCCTTCCGGAGCTTCACTGCCGAAGTTTGTGGCTCAGGCGACTTGCCTGGAGTTTAAGCGGCTGAAGTGCACTGATCGATTTTTCTACACTCGTAACCCAAACTTGGGCGAAGGTTAGTCTTCATTGCTTTAGATGGCTTTAAAACTGGTAATATGATTCATCAATGCTCATCTATTTCATTATTCTTTCCTAGGGGCGCGGAAGCTGATCACTAATCTAGACCTTACGGTGCTCTTAGCTCTCTTTACAAATCTACGCGAAGTACCAACACAACCGCTTGTTGTTGATAGCAGTAAGGTTGAAACGGCAAAGGTGCGAGCTTTTGTAAACAGCCTGTCTCATCTGTTTTGTGATATCTGATGCTTTGCAAAGTCGGTCCATGCATAAGCACACAACACATTCGTGTTAGATCCATTCCTTTTAATCAGTGTACAATAAAATTGATTTACGGTTATTCCCCAACACGAGAAAATTTACATATGGCTTTATTTAACAATAATGGAAACCTAAATGCAGTCAGCATGACTCGTAAATGTCTCAAACGGACCAGCAGCCATATAAAAATATCCTCCGGTTGGTAAGTAAGCCTCTGAAAAAAATACTAACGCTATCATATCTATCATTTAATGTAGGTTTTTTAATGGCAAGCTTAATTTAGTTTTACATATGCGCATGCCGTGTTAACTCAATGGAAGAAATTGTTGTTACGCTCATACAAATTCAGTAATGCTATTGTCATAAACCTAGCGAAGCTTTTATTATTATTGCGAACAACTAACCTAACTTATCCAATGACTCTGACTTTCATTTGTCTACTCTCTCTATCAATGCGGAGATCATCATGTTCAATTTTTTATATTTTGTCTTTTTCGTTAACACGTTCGTTCGTTGAAGAACCGTACATGAAGGATTTACGGCGATTGTTCTCGTATGATATTGAGTATTGCAGGAACATGTCATCAATTCGAGTGGCATCGACTCACTCACAGGTCGCAAGCGGTTCTGGATCAACAAAGAATATGAAGCAAATGACGGTCTGTTTATTTATTTATGCGATTTACGTGTTGTCTAGATTCTCGTTCGATTGTTTTATGGCAAACAATCGTGAATCAAAGTTTATCCGATTGAACACGTACATCCATTGGGTAATCCTGTGAAAAAATGTTTGTTAATTCAAGTGTTGACGGGAAAGTTTATTAGGATAAAATAAATTTACACTTTCATTTTCCTTTAGTACCAGAGGCAGTAGCTGACAGCAAAACCTGAACAAGAGTAGAGCAGGAGCTGGTTTGAAATATCAAAGAAAATGACAATTAGGATTTTATTTGGCGAAGGGGTTTGCTTCTTGCTTGTACTCAGAAGTGATTCGGTGCTAACATTTATAAACCTATCTATTTTTATTCGTTACTAGGAAAAAAGTGAAAAGACAGCGATAACTATTAGTACATTGAAGCATGTTTTGAATCACCCAATCAGTATTAACCGATTCATGATTGGTTCTAACATCATAGGAATGATTTCAATTTCGTTTGTCTGACAAACAATTGCCGAAACCGTATCAAGTAGTATCAGTTGAACCCATCATGAGATGAATACCGCTTTCAATTCTATTTTCTGTTTGGTATTTTGGCAGGTCTTGAAAAACCGCTCGTTAGAAAACGTAAAAAATAGAACGATTACTGTTATTAATGGCTTCGGGATCAGAATCAAATTTATCATCATTACAGAGTGTTGGTCTGTTCTACAAGCGAGCGAACGCACAGTCGAAGCAGTGGAGAGCTTGCACTGCGCATCTACTGGACTGGGCTGGAGGAAAAACTCGAAAGTGGAACCTGAGGCAGAAGTAAAAACTGTTCCAAGCGTTTTGGTACGATTGTGGCTGGGCGAGAAAGTAGAAGAGGCCGTGCCCGCTTCCGGAACCTGCATTCGTCTGCCAAACTGTGAGATAATGGTTGGTGATCCAACCGGGCGAAGGGGTTTGCCGTGTTTTCCGTTCTGCCATGTACAGTAAAGAACTCGAGGTGCACTTCATACTGTACTGGTCGTAAACGATCTGAAAGACGATCGAGATTATCCCTCGTTGTCATTGCCGGAACCAGTAGTGCCACCACGTTGGTTGAAGTGCAAAACCGACGAACACTCTTGTCCTTTTCTTCTGTTTCAGGTTTGAATGTGAAGAGAATGTACGTTGAAATGCTTAGTGGGGAGTAGCACGTGGGATAAGCGATCGTATATGGCTCTCCTGCTGCAATCTATCAAGCTGTAATTGGAGCAAATTGAATGACAATTTTAATCACGGTTTATAAGAAAGCGAGTATTGTCTTTAATAATAAAAAAAAATTAGAAGTGGATTAAATTATTCGAGTTTTATTGAAATGCTTGTGTCAGTTAGAGTAGATACGATTTACCTCAGAAAGAACATTTTACCTACATGGGACGGAGTGACTAGCAATAAGTTCGCAAGAAGCTATACCACTTAACAAAGCCAATTGGAAATGATGAAATAACAGAAGTTGCCATCGAAAAGAAAACAATTGCTTTTTGCAGCGCTTTTCTCTGCGTCATGGCCAATAATTACTTTCACCATAATGACCCACCAAACAGGGATTTTTCAAAAGCGAAGGCATCCGGTATTTTTGCTATCGTTTTCAATTTTCATCAATCAATCAATATCTGCTGGTTCTGTGTCCCTGATGGAGCAAAATAAATGTTTCTTGAGAATAGAAGAAACATATTTGGCTCTGCTTCCAATCGTTAAACGGTTTTTAAGTGTCTGCCACCCTTCCAAACCGCTGACTGGAGGAAAACCTATACGCGGTTGGACACCTATTGAGAGATTGCAAGCAACCGAAGCAGAACGAATAAGAAAGACCCGCAGAGTGAAGTTTTAAAACAAACACATGTTCCCGTTCCGTCCGTCCGCTACTGGGCGTTCGCTTTTGTTTTTGTAACTCGTAACTTTTCCCTATGTACGATTGTGCTGTAGCCCAGCACCGCTGAATCCAGTTTTGCTTTCTCAGGCAAGAAAATAATTCGAAAGCAAGCATAAATTCAGCATTCTTGCCCAAAATCCCAATCTCTAAGGTTTGGTGATTACGCTGGTGGCTACGGATAATGCTCGGAAGTAAAATGTACATTCAAGCACGCGCCACGAGCAGAACTGTGGCTTTCGATCATTTTCGAGAAGTATTTGTAACGGAGCTGGCTTCTGGGTCACAAAATCGATCGGCATTTGACCAACGAAATCGCGAGGCGCACTGGAAAACATCCACAGCACACGTGCACAGATGCTGCCCGTTGAACTGAACGTTGTTCTTGTTCTTGTCGGTTACCAGAATCACCTTCTGTTTTGCTCGATTCCTCGTGGCGACGCCGTCTTGCGACGGCTTGGAACGGTCGATATCCTGGCAAGAAAACCGTGGCGGCGAGCAGAATCCAGGATGCAAATCGTAAAATTCCTATTTACAATTCGACGGCGGATCGTCGGCATCGTTTGTGGACGTGGAAAATGGAAAATCGTAATATAAATTTCCCACCCACATTCGCCTGCTCGGTTTGTCCACGAGGACTGAGAGGAGGGTTGAAGTGAGGTCGAGTCGAGTACCGGTCGTTCGGGTGTTTGATTTATTCCTTCCGACCGGTGCCAGATTCACGAGCCCACGGACCTCGCGGAGTCATGGGGTATGCGTGTGTGGTCGATGCGTTGGTAGACGAATTCTGCGCCGCATGCTGGTGCGTGTTTTTGCATGTGCTCGTAAGGATAATGCAAAATGCTCG
>NC_064877.1:345000-350000 GCF_943734665.1 Anopheles aquasalis | reverse complement strand
AACATCTTCTCAAGCAACGCACATTTTGTGTGTGAGGTGTATCTGGTAGCTAGTTCTCGAGAAGCCCGTTAACGTGTTCTGGTTGTGCTAAAAGGGTGGAAGATTGAGAGATTCCCTCTGGATGATTTACATAAGTTAGCAAGCTGGTGATGCCGACGCACTGATCGTTATCGTCTCCAATGCTCGCCAAGCGTACCGCTGTCTAACGGACGACGAGGTAGACACTCAACACCAGAGATAGAAGGAGTTGGTCTTTTCAGTGAAACAGTTTATGGATGTTGAACACGTCTAGCAGAGACCAAAGCCGTTACATGCAAGCACCGTGTAACTATCCGTGGAGCGATTATGAAGATTAAGCTGTGCTAATTGTGGTGAGCGGATTGGTCGCCCTTTTGAGTCAAGATTCCGTTTCTTAGGACCGTCAACCATGTTTCGTGATGAGTACAGGAATAATAATAAGATTAAAATAATGTGGGGATGTGCCTGACAGCAGCATACGAACATTTGCAGAAAAAGAACATGCTAAACAGTCAATTTTGAATGTCCATAACATCGTCTTTCCATTATGAGTTCAGCTAGCGCTAATTTCTGAGTTACAAGTGTAACAGAGTTTCATATAAAAATGAGACAATCAACATAAGAAGTTGTGGGTTTAACGTTTTGTTAAGGGTTAGCACTTTGGCATTGATAGCAACATTGACTCAAAAACCATACATTGCTGTCCCGTAAAACCGTTTTCACCGAATAAAGCAATCGTTTATAGTCGCTTGGAACAGTGTTGTGGGGTAACACGTGCTGCGTATGACTTTCAACGGTGTGAAATGAAGAATTCCAAGTGTTTGATATGGTGCACACATTCAACAGTCTATCATCGTGCCACAAGCGCGACCGTGTCTCTGAGATGATCAAAGAAAGCCCTAAAGGACATGGTCTGAGGGCAATCTTGTGCGAACAACCACGCTACTGGGCCCTTAGAAGGTCTTCCTGGGAAACCCCTTCATTCCATTGCGTGCGAGCGTGCGTATCGAGTTGATTGTGAAATAAAACACGCAGCCCTTTCGTGTGATTGAACATCCTCATCGTATTGAATGGAGAGGATAGCTGCTCGGTAGCATGAAGGGCGAGCAAACGCTGCTGGAAACATTTGGCTGCCAATTGAGTGAAATCGAATCAAAAGCTTTGGAGTGTGGCCCACCACTGATCGTACCGTCCCGTTTTTTCCGATGTTCGTGGCTCTGGCGTGGCTTGCGGTTTCTTTGCGGTCAGGCCGTTGACGAGATCGTTGGCCTTGAGCATATCAGTAGCACGCCAGCTACAGCACACCATTGAGGCGTAGGTCACATGGAGAAGGTGTTTATGCTTTCTGATACAATATTTGATCATTTCATGTCATCGTTTGAAAGTGACACCTCGTTCGGTGTAGCGGCAAGGTGGTTGGTTTGTGGGTTGGAAAAATATCGATTGTTTGTTTGTCAGATAGCTTAAGCTTTGTCGTGCGTGAAGCTATTTTATATGCTATTACAGCTATACAAACAGGAATGCTGAGGAATCTGTCAAAAAACGATTTGAAGGAAGAGGAAATACGAAGCCCTTTGTTACATTATAAGATTTACAGCGCTCACTGAATGATGGATTGATTCATAAAACAGTCGCCCGATGGTTGCTTTTCTTGTTTGAAATTACTAATTTACCATAAACGAAAAGAAACGCAATCGACACCACCGTTACACAACGCCACGCGAAATGAATGCAAAGAAGTATAGTCAGGCTGTCGAATGTTCGACAAGTGAAAATGCAAATCCGTCATTCCATGCGTAATTGAATATTTCATTCACCGAAACCTCGCCTCAAAAGGTCTGCGTTAGAAACAGGAAGAAAAGATGTTGAGCGAACGATGATCGATTGGTCTCTAAAAGGTCGAAGGTAAAGCAACGCAAAAATCTTGAAGACCGTTCAGAGGACTTACCGTGACCAACAGGCCCCTCTTAGTGGCTGAGCAATCACGAAGCCGGTCGTGAAGGTAAAACCAAGGAATGTTCGAAAACTGAAGAACAGTGGTAATTGGTATTGTGAAATACAAAGGAAATGAGGGACAAAAAGGCAAAGATACAAGAGAGAAGGTTAAGAGGGAAGCGGAAAAAACCAATCATTGCGTAATTTTCACTGTTTCGCTTGCACGATGGCCTCAGATATTGAAACAGGAGTAAGATGGAACAGTAATAATCGAAGGTGGGTGTGAGTGGAAAGATTATTTGACTTTTCCCTCGAAAAAGAAATCTGTAGTATCAGATCCAAACGAAACGAGTGGAACGGAGTAAACGTGCAAAGTCATAATCGATGCTTGGTTGGCCTGATTTCATACTGATGTCTGATTCAGAATACCCGCTGAGTTCTAGTTGAAGGTCTTGTCGATTGTTCTTACCCTGTTCTGACTGAAGAAATTCAGCAAGACTTTGCGTCCCGGTTTAAGTGGCTTCGTGATGATCGATATTTATACAAAATGTCCGACATTGGGATTGTATAATTGTGACAAGGGCGAAGAGTAAAGAATATTTTCCATATCTTTGCTTCTACGTTGGGAGTAGATTAAGCTATTCGAGATTAGAAGAAATGAAGTGTAGAGGAGATGACATGAAGACCGTTCACAGAGTTTATTTCAATTAGTGCTCACGAAAATGCGATGATTTGTTTGTATGAACCAGTTGATGAAATATAAAGTCAAGGGATAAGTCCACTAGATTGTTACTTTTACATAAATCATCTTAAATATCATTCCGTTAAATGATGAATCACACCTGCAATCATATCACACTTAATTTAATAATATTTGATTACGCTACTAATACTTTCACTCGAATTGAGCATACGACAGATTACCTCTGTAGAATGAATGTAAAATTAGTTACTTATGACGACATGCACGAGGTAATATTTGCATAAATCAGCAAAACGAAATATTGCTCTTCTTTGTCGGCTGCTACGACTATGGCTGCTGCTGCAAATATCAATGTTTTTGCTACACTTTCCACATCAACGCCTGCACCGGCGCATCGACTTATGAAGTCAGCATGACATCACCCCTGTGGCATCATTCGGCATCTTAGAATGTTTGTGCATGGGAGGAATAAATGTATGTTCAGACGGAAGGTTCTTACTCGTTCTTGGAACCGGAAAGCCTCGCTCAAAGGCTTCTCTGGTGGATTTGCAAAACATTTCCCCGGACTTATTGGTGGGCTGGAGAGCGACATTTCAAACAACATTCCAGCCATCTTGCCATGCGACTGGTGTTTACCTCTTGCACACGAATTGGCGGAGGGTAGTGGCCTTCGAAAGACGAAAGAACGATAGCCACTGCTAGGCAATGAAGCACGTGATATTCATCCATTGGAAAGCACACACGTCCTCTGTTCCAGCGCTGAGTTTGAGGGTGCATACGTGAGGTGTCTCAAGGGTACTGTGGCTTTACAGATACCACCAAACTGTGTCTGGTGGTCGCTTGCATTTGTCTGTTCTTGGTCCATTAGAGACGTTACCGACCTTTTACTTGAGTGCGTTTGTATGTGTGTATATGTGTGTCTTGTCTCTTCATATAGAAATCGGAAATCAGCACGCAACAATGCAGCAACGGTGCATTGTCAACAGGCTGCAGCTAATAGTTCCGACTGCGTAAATTCTCTGGCATCGTTATCTCCAGAGATTGACTCTACTAACTCTGCTCATGTGGCTGAGGTTTCACATATTAAAATAACGAGCATTGGTAATGAATAGTTCGAGTAGCACTTGAAGAGCTGAGGGCAGGAGCTAGGACAGATTGAAGAAAAACATATTCTTCAATAATAGTTAAGCCATCCGTATGTTAGAGCATATGCAGAGGTAGAGGTGGGGTTGTCTATTGCTGGAGGAGCGAACAAAGATAAAAAAATAAATCGATCTTATACACAGACCGTACAGACCGGCCTTATTGTGCCCTCGTACATTGGAAATGGCAATATCGATAGTAATTAACTCACATTTCCATCGCATGCTGACATCGGCAGTGGTTTTTAAATTAAATATCACAATATGTAATACGGAGTGAGAAATAGACATTTGAGTAGAGGGAAAAGATTTTACTCTTCGGATTGGTTGGTTGGGAATTCTAAAGCTACACCACCAACGCACACAAATGGATGGTAATTTTGCCTCAGCGAGCGTTTCGTTGTGCGAATAAGCGAAGAGCGAATGAAAGCATAATCCGTGAGTTAAACAGACGACGCCGGTCATGCTTCATGATGTCTGTCAATCTTAGCCTCCCGTACGGACTCCCCCTCGGACTCGTGAGTGATTTGATACGGTCTGGTGCCTAAATTGCACTGCAGCTCAAAGGATAATTGTCATCTGGTGGGGGGTTTCCTTGCAGCACCTGTGCTATGGTGAGTAGAATTTTGCTGACGACAGCAACCACCGTTGCAAGTGCACCTTGAAGATACAGCCGGGAATCGGAAAGCAATTTTCCAGCAGGTTTTACAGCAGAAAACTGCACTTTGCCGTCAAATGTCAACGATCAAAAGCCGTTCGTCCTACCATCCGTTGACAGAAAGTTTGTGTCAAGTCGCTGGATCGCTGGTTGGATGACTGAGAGCAATAACCTTATTTTTACCACCTTGTTAGTTGAATGGTGGCGAAAGAGTAGGAAAAAGTGAGCGATGAACAATCTTATTCTCACAAAAAGAAGTTAGGAAAACTTTTGTTGCCTTTAAAAATACTGATATCTATTTTACTACACAGATTTGAAAACGATTTCTAATTACTTTTGAAATAATAGTCTGTTTTACCAGATTCGTTTTGTTTAAGTTACATGTGGCTGAAGTGGAAGCTGGTCGGATATACTAAGCGCTATGATGTTTGTCTGTGATGCCTGCTGCAGAAGCTATAATACAATGTTACATGATGGTGATCGATGTTTTTTTGGTCGAAGCATATCCCAAGCAGCCGTCGTTATCCGCTGGCACGTTATGGTT
>NC_064877.1:315000-317500 GCF_943734665.1 Anopheles aquasalis | reverse complement strand
TTTTCCCATTTTCTTTATTTTGATCTCCATTGTGCCCTGTGAGTGGTGAATGATTTCTCTTTTTTCCCATTTCATTCATCCACAGGATTGTGAATGAGTGCAGTGTGTAGGGTCCGCACCGTGCTCCCGGTTCTAGTGTTTTCATGTGTACGAAGCAAATGAATCAGTGAGTGAGAGAGTGCAAAAAGGGAAAGCGAAGGCAAGGTGTGAAAAATTGTTGCTTGGCCGGTGTGACCCGGCAGCAATGAGTTGTAGGCAGGGATCGAGTTTGGAGTGAAAAGTGTTGTTTATTTAATCCACGATTTACATACAACGCGTCGAACCGTGCACGGGCGCGTAGCGCCCTCGAATCGAACATGATGGCTTTTGATGATTCCGATTCAGGGTGGTTTAGGTTCTGCTGCTTGCCACTCACGCCAGATCGACGGCTCGGACTGATGGCATCGGCAGCGGCAGTGATGTTGGTGGTGGTAGATGCTCGGTAGAGAAAAGGTTGTTTTTCCTAGAATCTCGTGCAACGCTCGGATTTCGCTGTTCTGCCAAACAGAAAGCACTGTGCTGGTTGTGCAAAAGTTGGATTTAACCGACATCTGGTTTATAGAAAACACACCCACAGACGGAATCAGGCATCTGGCGTTTGCTGTATCTGACGTGTGGTCGGGGGAAGGACGCGATTTTCCCGAATCCGAAAAAGAAATCCAATCCGGCCGGCATCCACCGAGCAAGTGTACAGATGCTGCCGTTAACCGAGGGTCGCTGCCGTCGTCGATCCCGGCAGCAGCAGTGTGCGGGTTAAAAGCATCGAGCGTTCGAGCAAAAATTGAAGTCAAAGTCCCGAGCACTTTGAGAGCTCGGCCAATATTGACGATTTTCGCCGTTCTTCGACATTTCAAGATCCAACTGAAAGCAGCGAACCCAACAACAGCAGCAGCAGCAGCGACAGCAGTATCATCACCAGCAAGAGTAGCAACAATGGAGCAGAACGTTTACATGCAAATATCCGTGGTGTTGATGCTGTTGTTTTTGATGATGGTCGACGGCCTCGAAGGCTCCCTAACTCCCGCACAGCAAGGTATGTCCGTTCGAGCCGGAGGTTAAAAGTTCTGCTTTTCAGATTTCTAATATAAATTCTTCTGGCAGTGGTTGGATGGATAAAAAGTAAGCAATTATTATTGTTTGCTTGGTTTGGCTTGGTTCTTCCAGCGTGAATGTAAAGCATTCAACCAATCAGACAGGACATTAAGAATCAAGCATCTGTACCATAACATTTCAGTCAGGCGAGAATATGTACAACTGCACCAGACCAGACCCTCTGCTCTCGCACGTCCTTTTACATGAAGCCTGGTCTGGAGAGTGTGGTTGCTGGAGTGTTTAGCTATATCAGAACATGCAGCATGCATCCCTGGGCAAAGTGTATGTCGTATATGCACCCTCCACTTGATTGTTAAACGGAGCGTATAGTCTGCAGAAAGTTATGGAGGCAAATTTACACTTGCTTCAGTTCGTTTGCCTTCATTGCACTGCCTCTACGACGGCTCGCCATTGTGGTCAGAGTGACAACTTGAAGATGAAGTTGAAAGTTGTCAAATTATACAAAGATTACTTCGGTCGTCTGGGTGGGCTAGTGGCGATGAGGGACTCGGTCCCTGCGAGTTTACAGTTTATTACAAAACACTGACCACTCGTCGTGGTAGTGGTGTAGCAAACTGTTGCCAAAGGGAGAAACAAACTTTCGTACACTATTTCCCCATAGATAGTGTAACGAGTTCGAAGGTAGCAGCTGCATGCCCTCACTCGGCGGACGATTGTAGCACGAGGCCAAGGAAACGGGGCTAACCGTAAGCACCAAAAAGTACAACATAAAAGCATATCTGGAACATGTCGGTTGGTCGGGTAGCCATACTCTACAGCAGTCGCTTCACTTAGTTGCTACTGACCTTGTTTCAACTATAAACACACAGAGACACACTGAAGCACATTTCATTCATGTTTATTTTGCAATTAATTCATTAGCTTTATGTAGATAAAGGTGGTGTGATGGTGACGTTAGTACGGCGGGATATTCCAACATGGAAAACATTTACAGCATGACAGCGGGCGAAAGAGATAACTGGGCGGCGCACACGAGTGTTGTGCGTTTGAAGAGAGATTTCAGTTTACGAGCATCACGAACACCATCCCACTGGCAAAACGGATGCACATGCTAGAAGTAAAGCTGAGGTAGTTATCCAAGTTCAGTAGTATCGAGTTTAGAAGTTTATTTAAACGTTTCTGTCTTTCCTACACACCACTGGTGTTTTGGAAGTTGACAATATAAATTCTGCAAACACATAAATTAATTTATCGGTAGTCAACCCGTTCCGTACGATTGAGCGAAATGAAATAAGCAATGCAGGTTCATTATTGATTATTTATTAAATGCCGTATCTCAAGCGATAGTTTATCTTTATTCAACATCCTTTGAGAAGGGAATCCCTAGCCGATAAACCAAAGAAAGGAT
>NC_064877.1:305000-307500 GCF_943734665.1 Anopheles aquasalis | reverse complement strand
ATTCATTGCGTTGTCGTTCATTTGCTATTTTAAACATTTCCACGGTTCGTATTTGATCTTCAACAAACACACAAACCAACTTTCAGTTTGATGTGCCATTGCTCCTACCTGCGTCACTGCATTCCATATTTCCGTCGTCTTTCACCGGAATAGGAATGGCGAATGGAATGTCCTTGCGTGCGTACCGATGAAAGTCAGCGAAACGAAACGAAACACAACAATAACAATGGAACTGGAATGTCGTCAGTTTTCTTTCGCGAATACTTCTGAGGGACCGCCTAGGTCGTCATCGAATTCCTTCTAATGCCGAGGACGTCGAATAGGAAATATGCCACAAAAGACGAACGGAGACGCAGCCAAAGTAGGACCGAACGAGTGAACTAATTGTGGTACCGGTACGAAGAAGTGAAAATTCATTTAGTTCCATCCATTACTGCGTTTTCCTTCCCAACATTGTTGTCAAATTCTTTGCCCAACTTCAAAACCCAATAACCAATACTTATCCGTCGTTTAGGCTGGCCTGGACTTGCGTTGGTTTGTTGAAATGGCTTTAGTTAAGCGACTTTTCGTTCACAAAACGAAGCTACCTTTAATTTGCAAAATAGACATCGAAATCGAAAGGGAGAAACAGATGAAGAAAAAAAACGTCTTGCGGACACCGGCAGTGTGAGCCATACCGACAACAGAACCTGGAATCTTTTCATTAACGGCTATGGAGGAAAAGGAAGCGGAAGAGGTTCCGTACTTTTCCTGGGTTCGGAAAGCTAGTAGCGGCTCGAGGATAGGAAATTGGTACGGCTCAAGACAAATAGGACGAAAGTGGTCGAAACGGTGTACAGGCCGTAGAGGTACGTCATCGTGAAATTACTTCTTGGCTCGGCAACATCGAAAAACAAAACGAGCCCAGCGAACAATGTTGCTTGCGTCCTTTTTGCTACTTTTCACCTCATCCTCCAGCACCTGCCTGCCTTTGGAGTCTCCCTGATGCATTTTCTTCCTACCATTTGCCTTTACCCGCGTTCCATTTACTCGTACTTTTTGTTCTCTGTTTTATCTCGCCAGTCTTATCGCACTTTTCTGCTTCTCTGCCTGCGGAACTGGAAGCCGAGCCGTTGCTCCGCCACAATTTTCTCATTTTCCAGCGAAGGGCAAGGTTTCGCCTTGTTGCTGGCCATGGCGTAGTTATGTTGCGTCTACCAGTATCAGCGCCAGTGTCTATTTTATCCTTGCGCATTGTATCTCTCTACAATGATTCCCTCTCTTTCTCTTTCTCTCTCTGTTTCTCTAACAGCTATCCGAACTTGGAAGAATCTGTAATTCCATGGTGTAATTACTTTCGCCGGCGCGGTGGTTGCATGGAAGTAATTATCCCTTTTTCCACCTCCCTAGTGCCTCCCTACTGGAAAAGCCCTAACTCGACATCCCATTCTGGCTGTTGCTTTGTTGCTCACATATTTCTCGCTCTTTTTGCCGTTGCACCAACACGCGACTCGCTGCGCAATCCGGATCTCCCTCCGTACTCCATCTTTTAATGGTGATTCTGATGAATGGGATATCTCTCTCTCTCTCTCTCTCTCTCTCTCTCTCCTTCCCTTTGGCTACCATGCTGGGGTACAACCTCTTAGTAGGGAACTGAATCAAGCTCTGGTGGGGAGAAAGCCGAGAAGTTGCGTTCTGTGTCCGTGGGCCGCTCATGGAGATTTGTAGCCGCTACTCTCGGCTCGTAGGGCTGCTGGGTACCGGAGACAGGAAATCAGCACTTTTCACTCGAGCTGAGGTCATCACCTTACACGTACGGTACTTATGCCGACGCCTCCATAGTGTGGACCCACAATGCATCCTTCCCTTTTATCTACCGGGAAGCAGCAGCTTAAGGGGCGAGGAAAAGACGAGCAGCAGTAATCTCGGCTTCTCGATACACTGATTCATCTAACGCGGCTCATCTAGACACATTACTGAGTGATGGCCACCGTACGTTGTCGGTGGTTTAAAGTTTCAAAGGAGATGCCATTTTTCATTTTCTCGCCGGGCAGCGTCTGGCCCCTGGAGCCAGCGGAGTTCTTTGAAAAAGAACGGTAGCCACAGTGTGGATTAGTGAGAGGGTTTATGAGAGCCGTTTAATTGCTGACCAGACGCTAGACGATAAATATTGCTGGCCACTATTCACGATGCTTTGTAAACTTGACATTAAAAAAGGAAAGAAGTTCAACGATGAGGATGATTATGATAAATCCTTTGTGGAAGGACATAAGAATGATTTATGATCGAAATTAATCATTTATGATGCTACCGTCACTTGGAAAAAAAAACATTGCATCTGCTCCGTGGGGCGCAATTGTTTGTTTAATGGTGTTAAGTTCACTCTAAGATGGGTGGGTTATGCAACTAAATGAGGATATAATATTCAATGCTCTGCATCACATTACTGTCCGGTCAATGGGGCATGTTGGCCCAACGGCAGAATGTCATCGAACAAAGAACGTCAACTCAAGACTGCGAC
>NC_064877.1:297500-302500 GCF_943734665.1 Anopheles aquasalis | reverse complement strand
AGATTAAATATCGTTGCCGCTTGGGAATGTGTGTGACAGTGTGAATGTGTGTGTGTGTGTGTGGGTGTAGGTATGTAGGAGTAGCACGGACGCTACGTTGAATAATGGTAGAACGTTCCTCTGGTTCGCGGCATTTTTGCAAGGCGAATGTCAACCGCCTTTCAGCAATTGGAAGGATATTCATTTCTGCACTTTGCTTCCGCTGCTACTGTTGCTGGCGACATCCAAGAAGGCTCAGTCATGCGAAACGCATGACAGCGATGCTGTTTCCCGGTAAAAATACTGAAAAGTGCGCAGCGCAAACCGTATTAGCTAGTCGGATCTGCTCAGCATCGGTATTGTGGAGTGGTCTTGCCTGGAATCCGTCGACAAGGAGCACGTGAGGAACATAATGCAACGCAGGTGGAAAAAGGATTTCATTGTTTTTAAGCTTCACACCATGCTCCCAGCCAGGCTTACAACGGCTTCAACTGTCCTTTATATGTAGCTCTCTCGCTCACGTTGTCAGCGTTTCTCTACATCCTAGCAGCCTTCTCTTACGCTCATTATAACGGTGCGAACAGTAGCGTGTGGTCCTAGCATTGCAACCAGTGAACTTCCAAAAACGACCCACCTGTGTCAGAGCTTTCTTGGACATTTTTTCCCAAAATAAAAAAACCTTTCTGTTTCCTCTTCGTCTATCCCGACCTAGGATGTTGCTGTCAGTGAACTAGTACAACGCCGTGTCCGTTTGTATTCACCCTCTTCTTCTTTCTCGACCACCCCCAAGCGGCAAACATTTTATCCCTAATGTACCCCTTCCACCATTTGGCCCCTCCGGTTGGGTTACTATTAAGCTGGCTCTTTGCGCAGACTGGTTCAAATGATGTTTCTGTGTTTTCTCCCGTTGGCGGTTATGTGTGCCTGCGTGGCTGTGTATATCAAGGTGTGTACATTTCCGCGATCCACAGCTAAAAGGGTGTGTGTGCAAGATGCGAAAATGCAATATTTTCACAGCAACAGCTTGTTGACGCCCTCCCGATCTGGTGTAAGGTGTAGCTGCAAATGTTCTTCCGATTTCAAAATTAAAATTTCGCAGACTTTTTGTTAACTTTTGTAAAACTGAAGGTGATCTTTAGGTCAACTACTGGGTAAAAGAAATGTGAAAAAGTGAAAATAAGAACATAAAACCAACATCAAGGTAATGTGAAAACATAACTATATTCCGATTGTGTGCAGCAATAAATCCTGACAAAATTCCATCTCCATCCTGGACGAGATGGGCGTAGCTAGCCGTTCCACCTGTCGAGAGCGTATAAAAAGATGAAAAGAATTGGTCACACCACTGTAAAGATACCGCGTTTTCGTCACATGGGTTTCCGCCTCGGAATGAGGTGCCTAGGACGCTTTGGCTGACTGCTACAAGCTGCGCCTGATCATCTCTCCTTTGTCATCCTTCCTCTTTCCAGTTGCAGAGCGTCGGGAGCACTACGGTACCCGGATGTGCGGGTGTCATCCAGTGTGAATTATTCAATTTATTTCGTAAGAACATGATTTACTTGTCTCAGACTCACACCACACGAAGGTGTGCGCCGTATGCGCGGACGAAAGAGTTGTGTCGAAAAGACAATGCTACCGGGGCGCGATGTGACTGTCGAGAGCAGAGAAGCTACGTGGAGGAAAAACTCGCGGATAAGCATTATGTACACATTTGCATAACAAATGTAAGGCGCTCACAACCCGCCCCGGACTGGGTGTCGGAAGTGCTCGCGATCTTGAAGCTCCGGCTGCTGTCACTCGACGCTGGTGATGCTTGGCCGAGGTGTGCGTTTGCAATGAAAAATGAAATGTATCCGTTGGCTAATATTTGGCATGATCTCCGGAGATGGTGCGGGATTGTTTAAAATATTCCATTCCAAAATTTTCCATTTTCCAGAACGATGTCGTTCACTTCTACAACGCATACCTGTCCGAATCTGTCTTGGCTGGATTTTGCAGCATTATAGGTGCTTTACTGCTATTATAGATAGCCTTGAATCGACGTTTTTGATATGCAAAGCATTACAAAATTCAATTGAGTTGCATGAAAATATTGTGATTCAAAATGGTGATCCAACAAATCCCAAAAGAAATGATTTATACAAATGCGAAAGAAACGCTTTTTGTTTGAGCACTTGTTACCGGCAGCGTTCTCCTACAAAAAAGCATTAGGGCACATTAACATGGTCGTCGATGTAAGCTTCCCGACCACTCAACCTTTCGCTTCTTTTCCCCAGAGCCTGGGACCCATTGATTAATGTCGTTCGCGCAGCCACCTGCTTCACTGTGCTCGAGCAAACAAACAAACAAAGTCTAAGACATCAAGCCACCCAGACACGCACAGTCGTGCTCAGGAAATTGTTTATTAAATCAGTCTTCATCCTGGTGGGAGGATGCCTTCCGGACGACCATCTCGATTCGACACTCTCGCGAGTGTGTCTTTCCCGTCCAACATCCGTCGCCCTTGGCGCAACGTCGAGTGAGCGTAGACCGCGGAACTGATGGTGATTTCTTTTTCGCTTCGGTCACTTTTTATGACCTCGGCCTCAGCCATAAAATATAATACAGAAGCCTACAGGAGTTATGGCGAAAAGGGAAAGGACACAACACCCCTCCATCGCCACCATCGGCCCATCAGTAGACCCAGAGAATCCTGAATTATGAGCTCAGGAGATTGTTTTTCATTAGCTTCATGAGGTTGATTTTCCGGCTCAGATTTCATGAGCCTCGTCCGGGGATGGGTTCGGCGGGACTTTGCTCTGTTTTGGTCTAGCCATTGCTTTTCGGCTTAGCTTTCAAGAGGCTACCTGACTTTCTTCTCAAATAATACATCGAGCTGAATCGAGCTGGTTTACGAAAACCGAATAAGAAAAAAGCGTTTTTTCTACCAATATGAAATTAAATCGGTAGAAAATTCTTCTCCGCTGTCCACTACAATCGTGTTTATACTTTTTCCATAAACTTTCTCGTTCTGTTAAACATAATGCGAAGTAGAAATAATAAAGAGCTCACCTTAGCTCAACAATAACCTGGACGAGTAGAAACGAAAAACTTTCCATCAGCTAGCCGTACCTCTAGGGCCATTTCTTTTTAATATCCGGACTGAATTGATGGCGCACTGATGAGCACTAAAACCTGCGGTAAATGATGTGGAAAGTACTCGTCAATGTGCAGATATAGAACGTCTCGCCCATCTCGCAAGAGATTGCCCAAGATGCATCTTCTCTTTCTTTGGCTCTAACTTTCTCTTTGGTTCCTTCGCACGAAAGCTGAGCTAGTACTTCAAAGCGGAAAGCTGTTGTTGAGAACCACTATTTGAATGCGGGTTAGCTTGTGCGTTCGAGCAAGATCCCTGACTATCTAGAAATTCAAATTCAGCTTGATGCACCACACAAACTCATCAATTTTTATTTTATTTTTAAGTATCTAATCACGAGCAAACTTTAGGAAAGCAAGCTTTAAGAAAAGTGTGGCCGTGAATCATATCGCAGCCTTCTTTAAAATCGCACTACTAATGGCTCCACGACGTTCAACAGTTTATCGTTGGGTGGTTTTGTGTTGCTGTCCATATCCATGCCCCCCCTCCCCTAAAAAAGGTCGTACCAATGTTCGTTCTCGTACAGGAATGGCGTAAACTTGGAACTCATGTTTCTATTAATAAGCAAAAGGATGAAACAGGGACGAATGAAATGAGGGAAAGTAGTAAGTAGAGGAAGCTACTGCATTTGCCAGCAGGTTCGTCGTCACCACAACCAGAGAGTGGAAGATTGAGGAATAATTTACTTGCCTCCATTCTTTTCGTTCCCATACCTTTCGATGCGTTGCTCTCGTATGGAATAGAGGTATGCAAGCGCCTTCCTTTCCCGTTCGAGAAAACCACAGCCGCACTAAGTTTGAAATCTACAATCTCTCGACGATGCACCCTCTACGATTGCTTGTGGGTGAGCCAAACTTTTCTCGAAACTATTCTCACCTCCACCAAACTCGCAAAGCAGAAGGGTAGCCAGCCGGGGCTCCCAAGAGACAGATAGTGTGGCTACTGTCGCAGTCAACCAAGCTTCTGCACTACATGCTGGTCTCGATAAAACCTGGGATGAATCGGTTCCGAGGTGTGGCAACAGCCCGTCAGCCTACGCCTAAAGTTGTTTGTTTGCGCAAAGGCTCGGTTTGAAAGTTATAGTCGTACGATAACTCATCAAGGCTGCTGGTGTGCACGTGGTAGGAGGAAAGAGAAACGCCCGATAAACCGGACTCTGTCCTGAGTATGGGTCTGACGCATGCGGTGGCTAAGTGTAGGCCGTACGCCGAGTGAAACGGCAATGTACGGTGTTCATCTTTTTCGGAAAGAAATTTCTCGTAAATTTAGAAGGACTCAACTCCTGCACAAACAACCGCCCAGGAGGAGTATCCACTGTGTCCGATGCTCCATGTGTGTCTACAGGTGTGCATGAGTGTTTTTCCCTATGTTGTTTTAGCTCTTACTGGCCCCAAAGTTTGGGCGGGAACCTAGTTTTGACTGCTTGTTTATGTTCTCCCTTACCGGCGACCGAAACTCGCTTGCTTCCAAGGTGTATCAGCCTTGCTCTGGCGGTCCACTGAAAGAACATGAATTCGATAGCTGACCAAGAACCGTAGCCATGGACCGTAAACACCAGAAATCGATACCGATTAAAGTTTATGTCGCCTTTGTGTGGGCAGCCCTGGTTCGGGTTTGACGTACGGAGCGAAAAGTGTTTAAAATCTCAATAGAACGAAAGCCCTCGATCCGATTCCGGTGCCTGAACCTAGCGGCCTTACATTGACCCTTGTGTGTGTTGGGAAGTGTTCAGGAGATGTTTACCTCCGAAATTGGCAATGAAAATGATGTTCCTTCACACGAGCGATGAGTTTACAAGCTGTAGGGCCCGTGAGAGGGGCTGAAAATTGGTCACATTTCGGTTTGATTTGGGTACCGGTTCTTGTTCTCTGTCAAGGGCTTTCTA
>NC_064877.1:287500-292500 GCF_943734665.1 Anopheles aquasalis | reverse complement strand
GCAAATGGATTGATGGGACACATGGGCTGGTCCGCGCGTCCGGCCATGGCGCACTGTGTGCAGTTTTCCATGAATAAATTAATTATGCTATCACCAACGTTCAGCTCATTCCTGGAAAATGACGAATATTCTTGCTGCGAAACGGGCAACATCGCACCAGCTAGCCGGCTTTGTGCAAGTGGCTGCATATCACACAGAAAGCTCCAACGCGATCTGGCACATATAGCCTTCAGCTTGTGGCGATGATAAATAGAGTGAACATTTACTCGAGATGATTGTGCACTTTGCTTAACCTCATGATTAAAGAGGAGAAGAATGATTGACGAAGTGGAATGCAAAAGAGGAAGGAACCGCTTCAGTCAGGGACAGATTTCGCGCTGCTTTAGTCTCGCCCATGAATGAGATGTAAATATGTTCCAGAAATGAAAGCAAACTACTGTATGGCCTGTGCTGTAGAGAGAAAAATGCGTTTCCTTCAAGGAAACTAGACGAAGGCACGATACAATTTGGCCCGCATAACGAACCACTCCAGCAGTGCAACGCTGGAATGTTTCATATATTTCTATTTTCAACCCTAGCGAGCTCGGTGAGGTCGGTGGCTCCGTGGAATTGCACTAAATATGCAGCACTCCCATAACGGCACTGCGACAGCATTGTATATTTCTCCATTATGTCCACTGTCAGCCGTGGAATTGAACGGAGGGACGTGGAATTGTAGAGAAGCACTGCTTTTTCCCCTCCGATATCCACGAGAAGGATGCCTCCCTCCTATGGAAATCGCTAGCAAATTCGAATTTTATACGCTTTCTGCTCTTTCTCCTTGGTGAGCGATGGATGCTTTCTTGCTACTGCTATTTACACAGCTACTGCCCTGTGTAGGCATGAACCTTGTTTCCAAGACAGGAAAGAGCTGAACGCATCCTTTTTATTATTAACTGCCGGTCTCACGAGGAAGGGAATTGGAACGAAAGGAAAGCATGATGGACCATCCAATTCCAGTAGACGAAAGATGTTAATCTCTTCGGCGGTTGATGAGCCTCTCCCGCGCGAGGTTTCTAATCCATCCAGCAGCCGAGATGGAGATAAGCACCTGAGGGTCCGACTATTCCTCTTCCGGGGTTACTCAATTTCACGTATCGCTCCAAGATGAATGTTGTCCACAGGCGACGCGTGAGCGGAATTTTTTAAGTTGAAAAATTGATCACAACCGGGTTTGTCGTTCAAACGGGCAAGTCTTTTGATTCGGATCAAAAACCGTTTGACTAAAAACTGATTTGTTTGTAAACAACTATATGTAACTATACATGTTTTTGCAAATGCCTTGATAAACTGTAACTTTTCATGTATATTTAGTCGTTTTTTAAGGACGATATGTTGAAAACTTTATCCAAAAATGATGAAACTTAAAAACCGAGTTTAACATAATTTGAAAAAGTATCGACATTCGAGGAGGCTACCTGGCAAATAGTGTACAGATTATGTATTAAAAATTTGAAATCGATCGGTTCAGTAGTTTTTATGCTACGATTGATCCAACAAAATTATGCAATACTGTTGAAAGAGTCAGCATTAATAGGAAAATGTAAAAAATAAATGAGAATAATGTAAAAAACCAATGCTCCGCCTATGCTCGGCAATGAAGGTCGCCACCGCGAATTTCGCGAAAGAGATTCGAAGGCAGATAAGATAGCAAATCATCCGAGGCATGCCATAACACCTTGAAGCAAGGGATAAAAATGATGAGAAATTTTATTAAAGAAAATCTTTAACTCCAATGTCTAAAACCGAATTAATGCAATCTGCACCAAGGGACATGTGGTGACTTGTAGTAACCATAAATGTGCCATAAAGCAAGTAATTAGAGCAACCATAGTCGCGTGGCAATTACACAGTAGGATGGATCCGATCTGTACGATTTGTAGCCAACCGTGCCGAAATGCACCGACAGTGGCCACCGTCTGCGAGCACCTTTTCCACTCCAAGTGCCTGGCGCTCTGGCTCGAAAAGTCCGAAACATGTTACCAATGCCTGAATAGCAATCCTTGTCCCATCAAATCGGTGTATTTCTCCCCTATCGGCCCCGATGAGGAAGATACACTTTTTTATGGGCCATTGCAAGTCGAGTTTAGAATCCCTATGGAAAGGGTGCCCTGCCTGGTGGAGTTGAACCGAAGAATAACAGCGCGCCAAAACCAAAGGAATTCGAACACCATCACGAAAAGCGGTGAAACTGTTGGTGTTGGTATATATATTTTTGTGTTTGGTACTCTCTCTGCTGGCCACCACTGACGGGATCATCTGTTCCAGGAACACCATCTTCATCACCTCCACCACAGCAGCTCTCATTGCCGATCGATTCCTCGCGTCATCTCACGCCGGAGGCTCGATCGTGCAGCAGCAAGAGAACAAGAAAGGACTGAGAGAAGAAGAGCCACATAATACAAAGTACCGCTGCCCGAGGCACGCCGGGCCTCCGCGCTTGTGCGCAGAGTTCGCTCGCTTGCCTTCCTCCGTCGGTGACTCATCCGATTTAGTGTCACTTTCTCACCTTTTTTATTTAATCTCCGTCACCGAACGGCAAGGAGCGTGCAACGCGGGGCTTGGAAGGAAGAAAAATGATGTAAAGTCCGTGGATGGATGGACGGAACGGCAGAATAGGTCTGTAAAATGTTTCTGACCCCGAAAGAAGAGCAGTGAGATGCACAAGCTATAGCGGCCAGAGCGAGATGAAGGTCCATAGGTCCGGGAATGTATGCAACACTGTACAATGGAAAACGTGATTTGAATGGGAATCCAATAAAGCTTTAAGATTATGATGGATCGTCGGATGAGTGTGCACATGAACGCTCGACGAGGTAGATCCTTCGCCAGTCACCAGCTTTCAATGAAAGCATCATCCGAGCGCAAACATCTTCGCATCATCCCGGAAATGGAATCGTTGAATAGAGGCGACTGCCAAGGCACTAGCGGTAACACTGGACTGCTAGATGCTTTTGCAGGAAGTTTGTTCGAGAATTACTGGCACGTGCAAGATGGCTCGTTGTGTAGACGATTCCTATGCATTAAGATGTTTTGAGCTGTTTCGTTTCGCTTTTTCTTTCCCTTGTACGATGTTTACGTAAAGCGCTGCCAAAGAGAACGTCATGCACGGTATCAGAATTGACAGTCCAGCTCATTGTAGTGCAGTGTTACAATTAATATGTTACATTTCTGGTTTTCATAAGTGAAGTCACCTGTTCAATTGCGCAACATAATACTTCGAAAAGAGGATAAAAGTACACCTCACTGAATAACCGTATTTAGTAGAAAACTTGATTCTCTCTACGATGAGAAGCTCGCAATAGTGGCCAAGTGAAACGTTTTCTCCGTTGCTTCGTTCTTTCGCTGTACGCCAACGGGACAACTCTGGGGTTGACTGCATGTAACGAAGGCTAACAGTACACGCCTGCTTCGACGTGTAACCGGAAAGAAATAAAATCTCAGATCAACCCAACACAATCGTTGCCAATGCCTCAATATGGGCTAGTAGCCTTGGCAAGCTGATCGAAATAATATGGTCCGGATGGACCGGACGAGCAATCGAATTCAGGATTTGTTGCCGAAGGTTTCTGGAAACCGGAAAACAATAATCACGTTTTGCACTTTCCACTTCGATCCGAACGGTTCTCGGTGAAAGTATGCTGTTTGGATTTCTCCAATCAGCAGGAAGCGCAAACAATGTTTATCTGGAAGCGTATCGTAAAACAGAAAAGATTGCAAGGTAGTTTTCTTCCGCACTTATGGTTTTCAACCGGGGAAAAAGGACGACGCACAGCTGGAAGAATAATCGTGAAAGGTCAGCACAATCAGCTGAAAAGTCAAAGGTGATGGTAGAAATATTGGAAAAACGATCAACCATGCTGTTCAATAGCAAGTGCTAATGTGATCCGTGTAGTAGTTTATGAATATTTTATGGAAACAAAACCCAAAAACCAGAATCCGTAACGAATGCGATTGGCGCATAATAATTGCGGCAACCTGTGACCTTTTCGAAAATGTGTCCCATCAAAGGGAAGCCAATTCGATTGTCTGAGAAAGTATCATCATTCATGTTTGATCATTAAGCATGATGTTTAAACATTGGATTCAATACTGCTTTCACAACGTCAGTTTCCAGTGCTGCAGATGGATAAAGGGAAAGAACGTCAGATTAAACGGGAAGGAAACCGGAAGAACCGGTATCCGGCATCTCAGAGAGGATCAAATCTCTTTCGGCACGATTACTCCGGCCAAACACGCGAAACAACCATTTATTATCTTCATCTGCTCGCTTTGAGCTCCGAAAATTTAATTAATCTTACCGTAAAAACACTTTGCCACCGCGTTCTCGAGCGTTGCGCCCTGTCCCGATAGCGATAAGATCCACCAACCAGAAGCGTTGTTCGGATTCGGATGGATGCTTCGCCTAGCAGTGGCATGGGTGTGTTTTGTTGCTGTTGCACCAGGGTGGATTGCACAAAGTGAAACCTCCCCCACCGTTCCAGATTTCAATTTCAGTTTAATTGTCCACACCTCGATCGGATTGAAAGATAAACCCGGCGAAAGGATGTCCCGCTAGTCAGTCTGACGGTCAAAGGGAGGTCCCATTGTCGACTTCCCGTCATCATAATCATTATCATCATCGGTACGCGGGAACCGAATTGAAGAAATATAATTAAAGTGAAAGCGCACCCAATGCCAGTCGGTCGGGTGAGTAGGAGGGAGTTTTTAATTTCCTCCACGCGGCTAATTATACTTCACAGCTCGATAGCACCGGGCGCACACAGCCTCGTCTGGCCTGGCCTGGCCCAATTGCATCGCCGATGTCGGACGGACAGAGACCCTTTCATCCGCCACCCAAATACCACGCCAAAAAAGGGGTTTTGTTGTGGAGGCGGTTGTTTGCGTTTGCGTCGTCCGTTCCGCCCGGTGGTGTCGTCATAAAAGGGTGCTTCGTGAGACGCTTATGCATGCCAATGTGC
>NC_064877.1:260000-275000 GCF_943734665.1 Anopheles aquasalis | reverse complement strand
AAAGCGAACAGGGTGGCAACATGAAAGTTGTTCGACATAAGGCCATCCTTAATTCTCAATTAAAATTTTTAGGTCTGATATAAAAAAAGGAAAGTTCCGATTGTTTTCAGGAGTAATTATGTTATGCCAACTCTCCTACGGAATATGAATACAATGAAGAGAGATGTGAAGCGCCAATGTAAAATTTTTAACGATGATGAATACTATCATGTTGTCACCCTGTATAAAAAACTGTACCATAACTCGAATTTTATTACTCGTTTCTAAGAACGCTCTTATGTTATGCGAGCATTATGTTTTGCGTGCTAGTGGGATGATTGGAATTTGTTTGTGTTTGTTATCGTACCACAGGCGACAAGAATATTAGGGCTAATTAAATGCACTATTCGGGAGCAATCGTACCTAACGAGATGTCCAACGAGCGTGAAACGGCTTTCCTGAAAGAAGAACTTCCCAAGAAGGTTCTTTGCCATTCGCCGGAACTCGAAAACGATGGAGTGTTTTCAGAGGTGGAGCTCACAACTCCAGAACATTTGGATGGGTTTATGTCCACCATTCACAAGTTATCGTTTCAATACCATAAACACGATGGCAGGTAAGCAAAAAGCACTGTCTGCATCGGGCTCTTTCGCTAATCTTATCTTCTTTCTCCGACGACAGTGATACGCGTAAATTACACCTAATGGTGAAGGTGATGAAAGGCAATGATGAGTTTCGTGAATCTTCGCTGGCTAAAATACAATTCGGAAATGAAATCTACATTTACACGCACGTGCTCCCGGTATTCCGTGATCTAGTAACAGGCACAGAAGTTTCGGCAGACTGGTGTCCAGCAGTGTTCTTCGGCGAAGCTGGTTCCTTTCCTAGCTACAGTGATCAGTATGAAACGATGTTGGTGCTAGAGGACATATCACCCCTCGGTTATGTGGCCGGTCCTCGGTTGAATCTAGAAGAGACGCACCTTCGATTAATGGCTCGTAATATTGCATCATTCCATGCTTGCACGTACGCTCTGCGTATTCGGAAGGACCCTCGATTGCAGCAGCTGATCGATGGCATTACACCGCTCGACTTTGTGTATGGAGATAAAACGTTCACCAGCTATGATGTGCTGTTAAGACTAGGTGCTGACCGATGGTACAGCTACCTTGACAAACATCCAGAGTTGCTTGAGAAGCCGTTCTTCAAAATGGACATGGAGCAGTTGAGACAGCGCTATGAAACTACACCAATTCAATTAATGCAGAAACTGCTCACTCGTGATGATGTGTTTTCGGCCATTCTTCACGGTGACTACAATAGAAACAATGTTCTGTTTAAGCTAGATAACAATGGTCAACCGATCGCGCTAAAGATGTTTGATTTTCAAGAAAATCGCTACGCCACGCCAGCCATTGATTTGGCCTTTTTCATGTACATGAGCATGACAGAAGAGCTGCGCGAGCGGTGCTGGGATAGTCTGTTAGAAGAATATCATAGCACAATGTTGCGTTCGTTGGCCGCGATACTGAGGGTAAACGAGAAGGACTCTCTTATCGATCCTTATCGGTTTGAGCCGTTCCTCGAACATTTCAAACGGCACGCAGTTTACGGTGTATTCGTGACGCTTCACTTTCTACCGTGGATGATGTGTTCTGAAGAAGAGTGTGAACAACTGTCGTTCCATTTCGCACGTGATCTTCACTCCAAGGAACTGGCCCACTGGACCCTAGTGTGCGGGGGAGAAGAAGTGGATAAACGACTCGCAGGGGTAATGCAGCATGCCAGCAGAAAAGGGTACTTTGCCATTGTTAAGGAGAATTAGGAACCCATTCCTGGACAATCAAATTGAGAACGAATTTATTATTGCATTTAATTTTTTTTTATTAAGCTATCGAATGCACTGAAAGAGTTTTTTTAATTTCAATTCTTGTAAGAACAATAAAACATTTACAATAAACAAACAAAGAAAATAACGATGTGATAAGATGAATTTAATCCTCCAAGACACCCTCGAAATGTTGCGTGCTCCGTCGGAACATGAGATCTGCTACGACATGGACCGTCATCCTAGGGAGATACTAGCGTCTTATCGGAACGAGCAATGCCCGACTGCTAAGTTCAAGGCTAAAGTGTGAGGAAAGTCTTTAACACTTGGTTAATGGGCCTTCATAGCATTGCTCCGAAAGATTGTTTTGATTTATCGCGCCAAACAGGCACCAGCACGCAGCATGTATGGTCCTCATGTAACCTCTGCGGGATGCTGCCATTGTTGGACAATGGAAGTCAGATGCACGACCGTTTCTTTCGTACGTCGTAGGCCATTCAAGCGATCGAAGGAATTCATTTATGCGATTCGTTTGATTCGTTACACTGTGTTCACTATGTAAGATACTTTATTTGCCTTAGAAAGTCACGCATTTTCAGCACGTTCTGATTGACTTGCGGGTATGTTGAAGTCCCGGTCATCGTTCTCGAATGGGTTTGGTCGTCATGTCTCCTGTGTATGCGAACTGTATCATAACTCATTTGATACTTAAGCAGACCTAAGGTCAGCTACGATAGCCGTCAGTGGTTGCTGCTATGGCGCGGCCAATTACTAGGCACCGAATGAAGACCGAAAAGAACACAATTCACTTCGCTCTAATGCGAAAGCTACTGATTCAGCACGACTTTTTCTCATGTGCACGCTCGAAGCTGTAACGTTCGACGTTACGCGAAACATTATCAGTGAGAGAGGCTTGATTGGTTAGGCTTGCAATGGTTGTTGGGTTTTTTTGTTTCTTTTTGTTTTCCCAATCTATTGTGATTTGCTAGAGAATGGATTCATTGGTTTCTTACGATTTTAATTGTATTAATCAACTACTAATATTGGCATACATGATTTGTAGGTTGACTCAATGCTTATATACTCTTGTTTATCATGTTGACTTTACCAAAACCACGAATTGATTCTGCTTCTCTCGTGCATCAAGACAACATCTTCTGACGGGGAAGAAAGAGCTCACAATCTTAGCACAATTCGACATCGTTTCGGCCATGTAAAAAGAGATAAAATATATAGTCCGTGTATATATATTTATGTATAGTTTTGTTACGATTTCCCATTTCGTTCTTTTTTTAAATTTATGCTTTCCGAACGAATTCCAACAACGTGATGGCTCTACTCGCTACATATTTTTAAACTGTTACTTTCCCCTTGCATCGCGCTCTGGCTCACTACTCTTGCACAGTAGAGTGACCAATTTAAATATATATATGTATATGTATATATATATACTTCTCCTTTATATTTCAGTGTGTGAAGTGTAGAGTTGTATATGTATAGGCTCTAGAAATCATACAAATCGATCCAAGAAGGCGGATCGCTATCAAAGTGACCATTGCTACTGCTATCAGGTGCGTCATGTCTAGAATGCGCTGCACCTGCTTTCTACGAGCATCAACATCATGCTTTTTTGTGAAATTGTGCTACGCAAACCTGTCAAACCACGAAACTATGCTAGACGACTCTTGGGTACAGCAGCAATTTTAAGGAGAAACAGATCCATTACCATTGCAATGGGGTGGGTTCAGATGGGATGGGTAGTTTAGTATAAGATTTGTGTTTGTTTTTTAGTAGAAAATCCCAAAGACTTGATGATATATCTCGGATTAATATCGTTTCCTTCTGTATTCGTTTCAATTGTTGCGGTCCTGCCGATGATTTACTAAAATTCCTCTCCGAAGCATCTCACACAAAAGGTTAGGGAAAAGCGATAAAGTAATCTACTTTTTAATCGGTGGCAGCTGCTCGTTGATCGTAACGCTGAGCCGTCTGATGTTAGGTTTATCGTAGTCCTCCATAGACATACCGCGAGAAAGACGCCTCGGTCCAACCGCACCTTCGGTCGAGCCACCGGAACTGGTCGAGAATGCACGGTTACGATCCACTCCTGGCATCGCTACCGAGGTCAGTAATCCCTGTCCCTTACAGAACAGCAGGATCGATTGGGCAACTTTTGCAGGCTGGAAAACGAGACGAGATATCAAAAGATTCCAATTCCACACAAAATCACGCATCACTTACAGCATCAGCCAACACATCACCCGCTCGTTCCACCTTCAGCAGCGTGACTTTCTCCTTGTTCAGATCCTTATACAGTTTCTCCACGACACTGGCGTATGGGCTCATGATACCAGTGATCAGCAGTAGATCGACCTTACAGTTCTTCAGCGGCAAATCTTTGCGCCTAGGGAAACATATTGAACATAAAAGCATGTGTTAGACCTTCATACTTAACCGGCTTATGAGCAGGTCTTCACTTACGACATAAATGCTTTAACGTATTGCTTGATGTTTTTGCTGTTCAGCGAGCTGTGCAGACGGCTCTGGAATTCTGCTACAATCTTTTCCTTATCTGGATTATCGCCTACCAGTTGCTGTGTGTGTATATGAGTGGGGCAAGTAAAGAAATGTATTAAAGAAAACGGGTTTTCTCAGATTTTTGCTAATCAGCACAAAAGCTTCTGCCACTACGGTGGAATAATTGAACAGCATCAGTGCCATGAAAACAGATAACGAAAAACGGCGAAACACACAACTAAATACCATTCTACATTAGCCATCCTACTCGCGCTAATGGTCCAGAAAGAAAAATCATCTGTCATTGTCGTATAGGCAAGATAGATTTGTATCTAGAAAGTCATGGATGATCAACAGCGGTTGTACTAATAGTCTATTCGTTTGTTGGCACGAACATGAACTACGTATCTATATTAGTAAAATTCCCTTGGACCGATCGATGTTAGTAAAAGAACATTTCAAGTATTCTTTTCGGTAACTAGCTTAAAAAAGTCTCCAGTATCTTTGAACCAGATTTTACCATTAGAAATGGCAAGCGGCATATGAGCTAGATGAGTTTGATTACTTTGTCACTAGTTACCTCGCTGGTAGCTCGATTTTATCATTAAAAACTATGTAACACCATTCCGTTTTCCCAATAAACAACTGAAGACGACAGGTAGCAACAAGAAGTGAAGCCATATTTAGCATACAGTCACGCCTCACGAGAAGTTAATTACCGATCTTTAACGGGGATTATCATAACTTCTTTTTCGCGCAAATAATAGCACTACTACACCCATTTTCACAGCAAACATTTACAGCACACGTAACGGCCAATCAGTGAAATCATTAGAATTTCAGCAGCATTTGCGAGAACAAAAGTAAGAAAATGCCAGTGATGTAAGCCTTCAAGTGCCAATCAAGCGCTCTAGAAAATAAGGCAGTAACAGACAAACAGTTCACTAAATACCTCCGAGAACACCTGAGCATTCGAGTAATGGTTTGGCGCAACGATTACGTATTCATATATTTCACGAGATGCAAGTTGGTGCGTGTTTGGATGCGATCGTCGAGACGAGAACACAATAAATGTGGTTTCGATGCGTTTGATGGGATGTTTTATGTTATAAGAAGGTAATTTAATATTTTATTTTATCAAATTAGAAAATATCATTCCGTTATTGTAGTATAATTGAATCCATTATTTATAATTAATAATGATCGTGGGTCATTCGATCCATAATCATTACAATTAGCAGGACCAACGAATCATACGCATTAAATGATGGAATAGAACAACATGTTTCGAAACCAAAATTTACGATGAAAAATCGTAGTTTTTAGCCGAAAGAAAGCCATTTGCGGTTGTGGAAAAGAAGAAAAGAAAGAGAGAATCACGTTGTTTAATTTCATTTGATCGTTAGCATACGTCACTCATTCAAGATGGTTTAAAAGGTGCAGTTTCTGAATTCATTATTTGATAATAATGGTGGTGATAATGGTGAAATGAGAATTTTGGGAAAGGTGATGGATATGCACGTGTGGCGTAGGGCGTTTCGGAAATGTTGCCATTGTTTCATGCAAATGAGAATCGCGTTTACGCTACTGCCTCGTGGATCGAAGCCAGGCTGAAGTTCTCCAATTGCTTCCTAGTTCAACAGAAAAAGACAACACTCTAGACGTACATTGCTGCAATGTATTCAGCAATGCAGCAGTGCACGTGTAGATGTGACGGTTGTGAGATGTAGATAAAATAATAATTGTCTGACATTTCGAGGCCAGTATGACGCTGATTTTAGGGCACGAAATTGGAGCACAGAAAGCCAATGAGTGCACAACAATGGTGTTGATGGTAGCTGGTGTTGATGACACACTTGTCACCAGATACCATTGGGTGAATACGGTTTTTGGGTCGATGTGAGTTGAGCATACATTTTATGGTGAAATAAATTTGTTCTTTCAACAACGAATAACCATCGAAAATAGACACATAAATCGATCGTAACATTGAAAGCCAATTCAAAAATTGGAACGGGTTGTGGATGCATAAGGGGTCATGGTGGTGCTCGGCAACATCGATATTGATTAAAATTTTAATATTATCTGTTCGTTTATGTGTTTGTCCGTTAGTGCTGGTGTTCATGTCTGCCTGTATGAGTGTACGAAACGGGGCTGGATTGCATTTTGAATTTGTGGTTACTTACGTAGCCGAATTTATGGTAGAGCAGGAAATCCTCAGCTGACTGGCCAACCTCATCGCCCTTCCAGGAGATGAATTTCGTCTTGAATACATCCAGCACCGAGGCTGCCGAACCGGTGACGTTGATCAGGATAAGCCCAAGGCAACGCGATGGATGGGCTAGCCCGAAACGGGCCAGTACATTCGCTCCAGCCCCTTCGCCCACACCGATTACATATTTCACGTGCAGAAAGTCCAGAACCGTGATCAGCTCCTCACCCAGCAGCTGTAGCGATGGAAACTGGAACCTGTGAGGCGAAATTGTAGACGGAAGCATTAGGATTGCTCGTGGGGGCGAAAGTCAAACGCCTCGGTCGCTGTTAGCAGCGCCATTATCTGCTTCCCATCGTAATCTCTTGCAAAGCTTTTAGCTGCTGATGCTAAGCTACACCATGTACGGATATCGGAAATGAATAAGCTTCATACATTCTGATCGGCCATTCGTTCTTCAGATAATGCTGTTTCATTAATTGATTACGAGAGATCGATTGAATGCGTTTGGTAAAATGGAGGCGCCTGGTACCGGGCTTTTTCCACGTGTTTTTCGACGTGTTTTGTGAACAAATTAGGACGAGAATTTGTTACACCAATATCGTTTTTCAGAGAATATCAGAGGCGGCAGCACCTTTCACCTTCAGTAATCACCATCCAGTACTCATAGCTTCAATGTCGTATGTGACTGTAAGAAGCGACTAAAGTATACTTACGATTCTGCCAGATTGGGTGCATTATCCGCGTGGCCGGGCACATCGATGTGGATGAAGCATGACCGTTCTTTGATTTCGATCATGCACGCGCTGTTGACGAACTCCTCAAACGAGGAATCTTACAGTTCCACCCGAAAAGTTCCGCATGAAATATGAGAAAAGTTTATGTATCAATGTATTGCCTCTCATTCTCACACTGGCTATGTGTGTGCTTACGGTTCGTTCCCAAATCATGCACGGTAAGGAAGACAGCTCGCTTTTCCTGCTGCGATAGATCGCCCTGTTATCAGGAAGAGAGAAAATGTTGGTTAAAGCCAGCCGAGTGAAAACGCGTGACACAAGACTGGAGTCGAATTCTGCAAAACTATTGGCAACGGACGTACGATGAGCGTGGACATAACATTCTTCACTCAGGGGTCGAGGAAATTGAGAAACATGAGCCTCACCAACCGTCTCCGGCGCCATCCTAATAATGCAAGATAGCCTAAGAAGTTTGTTCATTTCAGTCAACTTTCTGTTGTTGAGAATGATATTTTGTTTGTTCACTGGTTAGCCTACACTTTCGCTCGATGTTGCAATGACCGCGCAAAGGTAGAGTTTCAAGGCGAAACTCAAAAAAGATCCGGAAAACAGGAGCTCGACGATTATTGGATGAAACTCTATTCCCCATTGCAGCCAACAATCGGCCCGAAAACTCATTCCATAGCATCAAGAAAACTTTCTTGGCTTCCATCACAAAGTTTTTCCTCGGGAGAGTGTACGGCAAATGGTTGAGAGGTGAAAGCTACTTCATACCGATTGGGAATCAGATGAAATACCCAGCCTTGAAATCGGTTGGGATGAATGGATTGTAGACGAGATAATGGTGATAGTTTGCTGTGAGCATTAATTTCCATGACCAAACGCATTAGACCCAAGTTTCATGGCTTTGCGTGTTGCCCGTTGACAGATATGACATTGACTATAAATTACAATCCTGCAGATATTGAAGAAACAGCTGATATCGAATATTTAATGGCTGACCGGAAAACCGCGACTAAGGCCATCTTCATGTCACATACCTGCACTGTAACGATGATCTCTCCGCTCTTCTCCGTATTGACTGCATATCGCTGAAAAGGAAAAGCAAAATTACGGTTTCTGTTAACATTAAAGAGCAAATTCACGTATAATTACAAATTCAATTGGATAGTAATACAATAGATACAATCAATTGCTCTTGTCCAGTGAGGAAGAATGTAATACGCAGCGCAATATACATCCAACTAAGCTACCCGTATAAACCTAAACGCGACAACATCTTCCACACAGTGACCAGAAGAAAATAACGTTCTACAAGTGGCACAATTCCATTACTCCTTTCTCACGCGGAATTGAACATTTCACTTTCGACGCAGTGGCATTGTGGCGTATGGTATGAAAAATTCACCAACATACCATTACTCAGCGAGGAATGCTCGCTCGCTCGTGGCCGGAAACCGGTGGAACCATGAACCAACTTTAGCACTTCCGCTAGCTGTTCCATTGTGTACCCTTTCCATTCTTCCTTCCGAGAAGTCGAACCGTGAGAGGATGAATAATCAATGAACTAAATCAAACTCGCGCACAACCGAACGAGTGTAACAAGCTGAAAGCAAACGATAGAACGCACCGCTACTATGCTGCAGAGCATATCCGTTACCATGGCTATTCCAAGTATGAAATCATACCAAGCACCATTTTTCAGTTTTGGACATTATTTTCCAGCGCTTTCAGCTACCATAACTACCGATTGCTTCACTTTTGCTGTCCATCGTATGTCAGACGATTTTTAACCAGAGGATTGAAGGTGCACTTGGTTTCATATCTTATATGGATAAATTAATATAAGTTAATATATTTTTGGCATCAATATTTTCAAATTTACCCGTCGTCCCATTTGGAAGCATATATATGGACCCCTCAGGCCGTTTGTCCAGAGAGATGAACTGCCTTTATGCTGCCTGTTGGCGCTTTAGGCTGTAGCGGCTGCCTTTGGTTTGTACCGACCGCAGCACTGTTCACTTTCTTTACACAATTCTGGATACACGCAGAAAACGTTTTTAATTATGCATGGATCTTCCTTACAGACACTCGATTTCATAAATCACTTTGAGCCATGAAGCATATTCAGACGAGACTTGCCATTTACGGTTATATCTCCTTGAAATTCTGGAGAGCATACGGTTTAGTGGTAACGATAAGACGTATTAAACTTAACTTTTCGTTTATTATATGTTATACGTTTATTATATGTTTCGTTCACAACTGCCTCATGATCGCGTTATGTTTCTGGGATTGAGTATATTGGTTGGGACGAATTGATCTGCACTCTTTCATCTTTCACACGAAAGTTTGACTTACTACCATATACCCTCTTCACTTCAAAATTGACAGCACCCGTTATCGTCAAATCCGCTAACAGAATTATTGAATGCTTGTTAACCTTAACATAAATATTTACTTTACAACGAAAGTAAATCAAGTGTCCTTCGATCGGATCCGCTAAACAGCACTCAAACCCGACCGGTCCAACACTCGTTCCCACTCAAAACCGGACGTGGCTGAGACGTGGATTGGACGCGGATTTCATTCCGGTTCGCTAGCCGGCTCAACAAGTGGCCACTTATCGAGGTCCTTCGCGATGGTCGGAGGTCCTTTACTATTCCTTTCGTGGTTCTTTGGCACGCGATCCATGCGCGGCAATCAAGCCAACATCGGCGGAAACAGAAAAAAACAGATTACGTGTCAAGCAACGTTTTGCAAGCCAAGCCCGTGCTCTTAGGTATTATAGATGGATATTTCGAGCCCACCCAGCTTTGTGGATAGTGTGAGCGGTCAGTAAATGTCGTTTGACATTCCTTTTTTACAGCTAACACCACGTTCGAGCCGATAGCCTCTGGTTATTTTTGTCATCACGTGCGTGACACATGGGTTTTTATGTTCCAATTTGCTACAGTCGTTTCAGTGGCCGGGTTACTGACTGGTTATGGTTCGAAGTGTTAGAGGGCTTCCGATTGTCAGGGCTTCGGCGTGAAGCTCACGGTATGTCTCTCTGTCGTCAAGGCATGATGGTAGCGTCTATGCTTTTTGATCATAGAATCTCATGCTGGCATCCGCTAATTTGGAACTAATGGAGCGATTAATCAGGAGCACGATAAGAAAGAGGATGCTTTCAGTGGAGCTTATGATGTGCTGTTGAGGAAAGGGCTTATGAGTTATCTTTTTTGGCAAATTGTCTAGAAACCTAACAAAAAGCTGATTTCACGGCTCATTCGTTAAATCATGCGAAACATTATTCGACAGCAATTGGAGGGCATTGGAAGGCTCTCAAATAAGAAGCGCTTGTCTATGAGCGTTGAAATATTATCCGCAATTGAGTGATCTAGTTCAGAAAGGAACTGCAAAGGAAATCTGCTGTTTATCTGTTTTTGGAAAATAAAAGACTTCATCTGCGCATCTAATGCGCGTGCTTCAGTAAGTATAACGAAAAAAATGTTGTCATTGAATTAGTGTTAACACTAAACCATGCTATAATAGTTGATACAAATGTCACCCTGGTATGTATATTTCAAACTATGCCAGCACTCAAAACCGTCTTTCGACAACAAAAAAGCATTAGAAATCCTATTTCCGATCAATTTCCAATCAACACACACTATTCGATCACAGCCAAACCTATGATTTTTCTCCTCTATGGCTTTCCTAAGCCACAATCTCAGAAGCAACATGCTTCGATCCCTTGGCAACATGGCTTCGGGTGTGCGACATACGCGTTGCAATGAAGTTTTCAATTGAAGATAATTGCTTTTAAATTAAATCGCCTCGCTCGTGCTGCAAACGAACCGTATCGTGAGCCATTGGCAAACTGCCCAACTCCAGCTCGAGCCAACTGAGACTCAGACTTGTGAACCTTTACCCGCTGATCACCAACCGAAGCCGGCAGTAACTGGTTGTCTTCTCCCAGTGGTAACTAGGGAATCAACAAGTAGCTAACGGTGTCATTTTGAATCGAAGAAACTTGTTGCTACTATTTAGTTACACTCTTCTACATAAAATCGATACAAAATATGCTTATTCTTTCATAACATATGCACTATACTATATGCACTGTGATAAACACTTTAATGGATATTCAAGCATAAAAATACCATCATACTATAACGTGAGTGGCATCTCGTAAAACCGTATGTGGAACTAACTATCGTCATCACGGCACCCGCCCAACATGATAAATCGCTTACGCGCATCCATTTCACGCGGAACACCAAGGCCATGATGCCGGATATCCCGGAGTATCGAGTAACATTTCTTGGGTGAAGGTTTTCTTCCAGTTTCGTTAGGTACCAAGGGGTCAACCTATTGCACTCAGTGAGAACAGCCGCACGCATGGCATCGCTTTCATGGCCATCTATTATGATTAATATGAAACGCAAATAGGCGCTTTACACGTGAACATGGCGTGTGTGAACGAAACGAACCAGATCGAAGTAAGAAATAAACAGTTATTTCCAAACACGCGGATATTGAGCCTGGCAGAAATGCGGATCAGTTCACTGTTCACTGTGACTATAGATATTGTTAACCTAGTTTACAATTCTTTGTTCAGCACTAAGCACCGAATATCACGAAAATATCACTCCACACAAAACTGATTAGAACATCAAAGTTTCATTTCTTGCTGATCGACTTTATACTGAACCATTCGTGCCACTAGCTACGGAGCAACTAACACCTCCAGATGCAAACTCATCAACCATAGCAAGGATGCCTTCAATGCGTCTCCCTCTGCTGACCACAACGATCTGAAACGGGCCGGCCAGTTCTGCGGGTGCCAGAAAGCGGCAACACTAACCAAGGAGCAGCAGAATCTGTTTCAAATATAGTGGCATATGAAACCAATTGACGTTATTGACGGTTCCCCCATTGGTTTCTGCTTCTCTGCATCAACGCCTGGCATATTTGTGTTAGCGAGTGGGTAAGCAAATGGATGCAAATCGATTCAATTTTCAGCGTTCAACCTCTCACCACTCTTTCTGTAGATTGGTAGAGAAGGATTGCTCAACGTTTCACGAGCGCATTCGATGATTATTTCAAATTAAACTGGAATTCTCACCGACCATACAAACACAATGCTACCTTCTGTGGCGGGTATCAGCGTAACTGACGGGTGTACAATTACATTTTGCTAGTTTTTTTTTCGTTCTCTGTCCAAATTCACGCTCATCGTTGCGCAAACCTAGCATTTAGCATGACTCAAAAAACCGTGGCAAACCGTCTGCCAGTGAAGCACAACACAATGGAAGGATTCGAGCAGTAAAATGGGAATTTGATCCAAAAATCGATTCGAACCGGGCACACCTAGGTCACAATCCTTCTGCGAGCCACTGTTTCATCTTTCTCCTGCTCCTGCTGGTGGATGTCCTCTGGGACCTTCCATCACTGTCTCGCTCACCCTTATTAGGCGCACCCAGCGGATTAATCAATTATCCATTGGGAGAAAAATGGTATCGGAGAATCTGATACACGTAAGTCGCAAGACACGCCGTTTGGATAAGGATGTTGAGGACGCGTTAACCATCCGTTACTGGTTTGCGATGGTGGTTGGTGAATAAATATTGAATAACATGGGTACATCATTAATGATACCAAGTGAAATGTGACAAGACCGGATTATGAGTGGCATGGTTGCATAATACTGAAGGATTTTCGTGAGTGATTCTTTGTAGCCCTCGCTCACCTCCATCAACCCTGTATCGGGTGCTTTTTTTATTAAATCACGATAAGCCAATGATGATTTTCTTTTCGACATTGCCTTTGTTATGATACATTGCACGTGTGTTATGTAATACACACTAGGTTGAATTGGATCATAGACATTTCAAAAAGGTTTTCAATTATTTTACTGCAGTGGCGTGTCAGATTAGATAACACTAAGCCGCAGGTGGACCGACTGAAGTGGCTGATGAGCAATCAACTAGTTTGTGCTACTCGGGGGTCGTAACATTTGTTTAATCAAAACAGCATACTGTACTTAAGATTTCTTAACACCGTCTATTAGTCAGAATATAGACGAATATTTAACTGAAATGATACACGAACATTTGTTTGATTCAAATAATCCAAAGCTTCCTAAATGCTGCGTAATCAATTGCAGTACATATGAAGCAACGGACTTTCGAAATAGAGAACAATAAATCATGTATGTACTAAGGCCGTGGCCATATCTAGAACAGCTTATATTATTAAGCCGTTTCCAGGGGCACCTTTCTGCTTCATAAACCTGCTCCATCCACTATGATGCAATCGTTAGGATTGGCAGCGATGCACTTAAACGCGGTATCAACTTTCGATGCTGCCAAACAAATAAACAACCAAGCGTATGGCGATCGGAATCGCTTTCATGTCGCTAGACGGTGATAATGACGTCAGTAGTGCCGTCGCTCTGCAAGTTGTAGGCCAGATCGTGGAACAAAGTTTTACGGTAGAGTCACTAGAGCTCTATTCAACAAATGCGCCTTTATCATCATTTTACGATACTCATTCGTTGAACATCTTTATTTCTCGCGCAGCATTTTGCCGGGCGATGGAACAGACCCTCACAAGACTTGTCCTTCTTCCGAAAGCGCCGCTAAAAGCCCATGTGGGGTGAAACGTACCAGCTCACGTCATTCGGTTTTATTGTTTTCCTTGTGGACGTGAACGGATGGTAACGGATGCTGTCCCATGTTTGACCATACGTAACCCAGTCCACAGCATCGCTTTTTGGTCGATTGGAGTTTCATTTTTGGGAGACCCATACGCGCACTCTTTCTGCTAAACTCCTCTCTGAATGATCTTAAAATAGAAGAACAAATTAGACGCGCTCATACCAAAGTGGCCACGACCGACGAAGGGTCATGAAGCATCGTTGATTGGAAATGTGTTCGGAAAATCTACACACGTCGCTGGTATGCCAATAATGAACGTGATTTCTAAACGATTTGATCGATCGTGATCGATGTCGAAGCATGTGCACACCATGCTTTTGGATAGCTGGAACGGGCTGTACGGTGTACGGTGTCTGAATCATCGAGTCAAGCACGTCGGGATGGCGGTTGTGCAGAGTTTTCGTCCTTGTTCCTTAGAACGCATTGTCAGTGTAAATGACAAGGCTCTCGAATGAATATTTATTATCATTGTGAAAGTTATTTGAACCTGTACAACATGTTCTATTATACTTCTTCAAAACGATGAGGGGAAATGACGACTTTTGCAAAGATTCTGTTTATTCATGTTAGCTATTCCTTTTGAATATTTCTGCCGAAAACCGCAGTTGAATAACGTTTTTTTATTACTCTACCAATGTTGTGGCCCCTCAAGCGATCTGCACACCATTAGCCAGTGTTGTTTTTTGTCGTAGCTCAACATCAACCATCACGAAAGCAAAGACTGCGAGTTTTGTGAGTGGAAGGTAAAACAGCCTATGGCTGCAAACGCTCTCTTGTCTTTTTATGAGATGAATTGTGTTTTAGTGTAAATAAATTTTCCAAGTGAATTAAAGCTTTTTATGTAGTGAAAAAGCGCCGACATGAAGACATGCGGGCCTTTACCCAAGAGTGTTGCGATGCGCTCAGGCAGGCCACAACTTTTATTAGAAATGCTGCCAACGAGTAACCTTTCTATATCACATATCGATCTAACAACAACACCATATTGTCATATGAACTAGCGTAATTATTGCAACCTTG
>NC_064877.1:247500-255000 GCF_943734665.1 Anopheles aquasalis | reverse complement strand
AATAGCTTTTCGTTAGCTATCTTTCATTCTGAGAGGGCATTACTACGGATCCCGAGAGTCCTTTTTTGCCGCCACCAACCCTTTGTAGACAGTCCGTACAAGGAAAATGCTATCACACGACATTACAACGGTGAATTGTAATCCGTTTGTATCTTCAAACGAGCAAGAAAAAGGATTGGAACGATTGAATGAGGGAACCATTTTGTTACCATAGCAGCATGTTAAGCTCAGCAACATAGATGAGTTTTCATTGGAATGAAAAATCAATCATGCAACAAACGCATGTTGGATATGTTTTTTTGAAAAACAGAAACATAAAATAAAACAAACCAATACTCTGTTGAATTCAACAAAATAAAGGAGAATTTAAGAGAAAATATGTCTAATTTAAATCTGTTTTTCAAACAACGGCTACTTCATGGTGAACCGCAAATGCAAAACCACGATACCCACTGTTTTGGCTTCCGTCGACTTCGTTCAGCGTCCTTCACCATTTGATCAACAACATCTTCCTCTACACATACACACGAAAACGCTCGAGCACGAGCAGAAAATCAAAAAGAAACAAGTAAAACCTAGCTCCCCAATAAACACTTCTGCCGCCAAAGAACACAAACACCAGCCCTGCCCATAACATTTTCATCAAAAATTCGCAACATTCATCCACCCGTCGGCGCACCAAGCAGAAGGAGAGTTGTTGAAGCTAAACGCAGCTTCGACCCGTCGGTTGAAGGGTAAAAAAGTTAAATAAAACGCAACACCACTCCTCCTTCGAGTCGCCCATTTCTCTTCTCTTCCGCGGCACTCCCACCAAATGGCCAATCATTCGTTTTGGCTAAAAATAATTAACCCATCGAGGGGCGATCATCATGCATCTCGCACGCGAACTACGTAGTAGTAACCCCCGGTACCAGCAGCTGATGCGCAATGCGTGGTCATGGTTGCGAGGAAGCGAAGTTAAGACAGGGAACCAAGGCGAAGGGTGAAGGGGGTTTCGTAATAATCTTCTTGTTTATGTTTTCATATCGTCAACCCGTCCATCGGACGGTTCAACAGTGTCCGGACTAGGCCTCCACTCTATTGGTGTGAGTTCAATTGGGGCTAGGTGCGGCAGTCTAGTGGACCACCGCGTCCGCTCAGCGCAACGTTGGCAGCGCCATTTAGCCGCGAGCAATTGTACGCGAACAGCATTTGCCATTTCAATTAACGACGAGTAGTAGCTGGCGGTCACGTAAATTACTCCCTCAGATAGTGGAGGCTTTGAGATGCAGCAGAAATAAGCGAACGTAGAAAACTCGATCTGCTGCTCGGAACTGCTTAGATAATAAATTGTCGAACCGTGAAATGATCGAGCATCCGTTTTGGGAGTGCATTATGATTGATTTGCCCTTTGCGCATCGAACAGCTCGCACTATTAGGTCACAGCCACATTGAGAATTGGATCAATTTAAGAATCATATTACAATTGCGCATAGTTATCACTTTTACGGGGCCGATACCGGATGGACCTCAAGAGGAAGTAGCTATAATCTACCGATGACGGTACATCGAGAGTGGCGATAGTGGCGCAACACACTGCCCTCGATTATCTTTTACTATCTTGCCCAACAAACACCCAGTAGCAGCCGATCGTGATAGACGCGTTGCGGCTGAAGATAAACAAAATCAACAAACATAACGTCTGCTCGTTTACGGCACGTGTGCGATAAGGAACGTTTCCGACAAGGTGAAATCAAGAAAAAAACGCAATACCACAAAAACGAAAATAGAAAAAGGAAAAAAAGTGAGTGGAAAAAGTTCTTTAGTAAATGAAAAATGTATACTTTCCAAATTCTTACTACAAAGAAAGGGTAACAGTTCACGAAACACAGTTTCTAATTCAAATAACGCATTCATCTAGCTCATAAAGGCTATGATCATGCTGCTGGCATTACTGTTGGTGCTCCTGCTGTTCCTACCACCGAAACCATTATTCATTCGACATCGTCGACACCTGTTCCTCGCACACGAAGGATACAGAGCAGCACCCGACGATAATACGAAGTCCTACCACCCACTATCCGTTGGAGCGCTCAATGGCAATGATTAATTCCATCCCAGTGCTCGTAGGCTCGTAAAGGTTTCGAGGAAAAGCTCCCACGAACAGCTGCTCGGTTGAGGGAAGCCTTCGCATGCGACAATTTCTGGCTACTGGCAAAGATGGTCTTTTTTGTTTCTGGTGGTTTTGGAGGTTTTCTGTATAATCACTGTCACTCAATATCGCCCGTACATGAAATGGTATTCCGTGCCAACGATACCAGTCATCACATTGAGGACAACAGTAGGTAAGAACAACAATTTGTTGGCTGCGATCGTACTGTTGAAATCCGGGAGGTCCTTGTGGTTTTCCTAGCAATTTTCTGCACAAAACCACCGACCTTCTTCGAGCTGGCAAACGCAGCATCAGTCACATCACGCAGGCCATACAAAGCGTGTCAAAGAGCCTTTCAAATGGTGAGTAATTTTTCATTTCTAGTAACCTCCTTTTCATATTCTTTTAAGGTACCCTTCGTAGAGATTTGAAGGGAATATACACCAACAGGTTTAAAGTAAAATTAATGGACCAATCTATTCGCTGCCTTTTTGTAGAATTTTAAAATACGTAAAGAACCATTTGAAAGTTGGTTGTGTGCAATATGGAAAAGGATGCTTCATGTTAAGGGTAAGTTGTATTGATAAGATATTTGAACAAAAATATCTCTCTTGCCCACTCCAAATCCTATGGCAATGTTTAAACAAAATTATGCTTTGCGTATCTTCCATCATCATGGTTGAATCTCTCTGAGTAAATTCCCGTATAATTATTTGCTGCACAGTACACTACCATTAAGCTTGTGTAGATACCTCAGCTCAAGCCTTGTCAGACTTGATGACATATTAAGCTCGCACCATTCTCCCAGCATATTCTGGGAATTAAAGCATAATGGCTAAGGTTCGTTACCACGGCTGCCGGTTTGGTTAGCTAAACGAATTTCGGCTGGCACCCACCAATTGCAGGCAGACTAATAAACAAGGCAGCGCAAAGAAATCCAATTAGCATTATGATGATCGCGGTTCTACCTTAAAGCGCAAAATGTTGCCATAAATTTGCGTTCCTTGTTTGGGGTGTAAGGATCCGCATCTTTGGCGAGAATTCCCACGTGGAACGGTAATGATGACAGACCCCGGCAACCACATGAACATCCCATTTGCACACCTCGCATAAGTATGATATAATAATTACGATGAATGTGAGTCTGGCGCACACCTTTATCATTTTTGTTTTTTTACTAGAAAAGTGTACTACTACGCCACCGCACGTTAGTAAACATTTTCAAAACCATTTAACGACTCCATCAATCAACGTCTATTGATCGCTCGATGGTTGCTGGTCGGTGCCTCACATGCTCTGGTGTGGTATCGGTGCTTTTTGTGTGGATGGGGCTACCGACCGACGGCCAAGCCGGCTGAATTATTCAGATCCTGAAAGTCGAACGTAATCGAACAAAAATAAATCGTTTCAAACTCACTTCAGAGTGTTTTGAAAAGGTTGTCTCATAAATAAAACGTTAGAAATGGGCACGAGTGCTCCCGGCCGGAGAAATAAACGTTCTGAATTGCGGTTAACTCCTTCGAAGGAGAGATGGTCCGGTGTGGTAGGTTGTAACTCTGAAATTCAACGTGTGATCGTAAACTATGGCCGAGACAAATTAAAGCCAAAGTCAGACAAAGTTCACGCTGTGAGCCGTCGTAAAAATTGTTACTAGAAAAGTTGAAGTTTACTATTCCGCCATTCATTGCCACGACTCACCTTTTCCATCAGGCTCTCCGCACGGCGCGCAAATGAAGCTCTACGTTCTTGAGCACTCATCTTCGTTGAATATGCTTCTCAGGATCTCCGAAGAAACAGCTCGTTAGCTCCGTTGAGGTTGTACTCTCCACAATCCGCTACAACAGGGCACAGAAGGTCTCTTACCCACTTTTTCAGCTTGGTTGCACTTTACACTTTAGAGTGTTTTAGATGCTACGAGCAATCAATATTGTATTCATTCACTCACTACAGCTTAAAACCTCAACTGCAAGCTTCAGATTAAAAATATTAAACATGGGTTAGTTGCTAGTAATTGAATATAAAAATATGTATTAAAAGGTTTTTAAAAGTTACGCAACTATCACTGGATATGATTTAAATTTCTAATTTCAGGACACTTTCTTTCGTTTGCTTGAAACGATTTCACAAACCACTTTTATATTCAGACACCCCGTTACGGTTGACCATCGATTATTAAGCGATTAAGTAGCATATGGTGATGTGACGCTTCGACGAACGGCGTAGCATACGCTATTGAAAGTTTTACTGTTTCTAATCGATTCCGTTCGCAGCAAAAATTTAAAGAAAAATAATCTATTGAATCAGGACAACACTAAAGCCTGGCATCATAAGTGATATGATGTAAACGATTCGCGAGAAGAAATGCTACTAAATCACAATCAGCCACCGAAACGGATCAATCCCGTTCCACATATGGAAGGCTTGCAGCAACCGCTTATCAGCCCCTCCATGGCAGGTTTCAGCGAGTGTGTTTGCAGTTGCCTATTTTCAAACGATTCTGCCCCTTATTTGTTTAGTTTTTTTTCGTCTTTGTGATAAGAAGCATGAGTTCCCACATCCATCTTTGCCTTCGAATCACGAACAGCTGACGCTGCGGCTCTTGTGTTGGCGAGTTTCTATGCCGATAAGTTGCCTCCAAGAACGCCACTTTGCTGGTGCTATCTGAAATTGAAGCACTCGCTTGACTTGATGACATTGTTACATATCAACGTAGCACACCGTCGCCGCCTTTTTGATATGAATTCTCCGTTAATTCCATCAATCTGATGTGTCTAGCATTGCGAATCAAGTGTGATTTTAACACCACTACAACTGTATCGATTGCTGTAGTGCATCAACGAGTGCTGCAACGGATGAAGCTACTAATCATTATTGAACGCAATCGTTGGTGCTAAGAGTGTTGAGCAATTACTTTCACATCAGTAGCTTAAATCGCCCACTGCAGCGCAACTTTTAATTAAAACGAAGCATAGCGAGCTGATGATCTCCGGCATGCTACAAGAGCCATATGCACAAGAATGTGCCAGCTGTTGAGCAATCGCGGCCAGAAACTACACCACCAGACCGATTGTGTACTGCTTGTAAGGTATACCGGCAGACAAAGCAGACATAAGGCAGACATCGTGCTGATCCGTATCACTACTCTGGGTATCGTTGGTGCTTATATCGTTCCGGTTAAATTATATCAAACGGCCAGCCTCTGGCCTTGCTGACAGCCCCATGAGTGGAATGAAACGCTTCGAACGGCGCGCTACTTCTCGAGAGCTCGTTACCGTCAGACGACCTGTTACTCAGCTCACAAGGCATGGGTCTCCAACCGTCCCATCCGTTGCCCCATACATCCGAAAACAAGTAAATTAAGTTTAATTACTATTTATTGCGGGACCGTTTGTTTATCGAGAAAAATAACTCTCGAATGGGTGGGGTGGCGCCGTTCCACGAGGGTTGTCCCCTTCAGACCGAATGCGCCACCGAGTAAACTGTACAAACTCTCTCAACTACCTCGGAAGTGTCTCTGTTTGAATGCACTGTCCACACTAGATTGTGCGATATGCAATCCAGCATATCCAGCGTGACCGTTGCTTTGTCATCCTCTACCATGACCTGTATCCAAGGGAACGGAAGTCAAAGAACATTATGTGCGTTCCAACACGTACCTCATTATCGTTCGGCTATCGGAGCCTACGGGTATCCAATTCCAGTTTGTCGCAATGTTGTCTCAACAATGTCTATGCCGCGTGAACTGTAAACAAAATAGGTCCGCAAACACAGCACCACGGGTGCACACCGGGGAACTGGATTCCAATACCCTCGAGGCCTTCATTCCCATTTGATTTTATGATTCTGCATCAATTATTATAGTGTTACCCGTGAAGCACACTTTCGATTTTAAATAGGCTGTTGATCTCCTAAAAGATTGAACCCACAGTTATTTAAAATATTATTCAGGCTGTAAAGACGCTCGCTCCAACATCTACTCAACGGATAGCCGCCATAATCAGAGGTTTTGGCCTTGTTTACCGAAAATGTAAACTCTTACTTCAAACAAAGAATCCACCGAGCAGAAAACGCGCACTGTCGACAGGAACGGGCGGATTTGTATTATCGGTTACGACTAACCAACAGAACCCCAAAATAAACGTCGCGATACGCCTTGCGATACGGGCGAGCACGAATTACGGTCGGTCGTGTTTTCCTCGCAGAGAATCCATTTTTCCTCACTCTTCCCATCGCATACCCATCATCTCCCACGTCTCAAAGACCGATTCACGGCAGCTGCATTAATATCACACAACCCTATCGGGAGATTCAATTGGAAGTGTCCGAGAGACAATGCAGTGCAGTAAATGGTTCGTATAAATTGTGTCTTGCATACCATGGCAGTTGCACTATATCGTAACCGCTCCAAGGGAATCGGATGAGCCAGATGCTAATCGGCATTCCAAAAAAGGTGTGGTGATGCTCCCCGCGTGCTCACTCACTGGCGCAAGCAAACACCATTGTCTCACCGTATTGACCCTAGCATCGACAAATTCGATTGACAGTTGATTGAATTAATCACTCGGAACTCGTGGTGGGTGGCATTGGTGGTGGACCGCTTTACGCTTGGCTCCGAAACATTGCATCGCCAGACGAAGCGATTGTCTCATCTAACCTATCCATCCTTTGCGACAACCGTCAGTCACTGATTACATTGATTCGCGCTTATCGATTTCGATGTCGGTAGCTTCACAATTGAGAATGGAAAATGAGACACTGCCATGAAGGATGAGTGGAAAATGCCGCTGTTCACTTGCGCATCGTACACAAGCCCACCCATTGCACCCGTCAAAGGGGTTGTGATGCGTTTGAGATTTGTTAAAATTAAACATTCGATCAAGATGAAGCTAAGGACAGCACACTCCTCCACCCTAGCCCCTTGCAGCCTGATTTAGTGTTCAGAAGGTGATTGCCGAAGGTGAAGTTCAAAGTCGCCAAGTAGCGATCGACCGTGCGACGATCCATATTCGTGCCGAGCATAGATCTTTGTGTGAAAATGTTTACAATTTTCCTCTTCCATTCGTTTGTTTGTTCAGCCGAATGTTTGCCCTAACGCTTCGTTTGCTACGAAGTAAGATATTATTTGGGCATCAGAGGAAGGTCACATCACTGGGTAGCACTTGAATTTCTTAGGATTTCTCAGAACGGGAAAAATACGCCGGCCGATTGATAATTCCTTTTCCTTCCATTTTTCACCACTGTGTCACTTATTGTTCAAAAGAAAAATTCAAAAGAAAGTTTCCTAAATTCGATCGCACATGATCGACCGACCACTTTACGAGCTCCGTTAGTCCGTATCCGTCCGATCAGATTACACAAATCAAACTGAC
>NC_064877.1:225000-237500 GCF_943734665.1 Anopheles aquasalis | reverse complement strand
GTGTGGCGTACAGAATTTTAACAAAAATCTAGGTTAGTAGACTGATGGTACGTTAGAAATGTTGTAAAAATGCAGAAAAGAGTGTCCCCTGCCTTTCATAGGGTGTTCATAATCAAGGATGTACTACGCATATGCATATCAGACGAGTGTTGTATTTGCATTTAATATGTGCTGCTACCTTCATCAATCCAACGAATTATGTTCGCTTCCTTCACTTGACCCACTTGAACACTCACACATGGCATTGTATGGTCTGCAGGTGTTCTTGAACCTACAGCATGGGCGCCGCATGTGACAAAGGGCATCTGATAAATGACCCCCGCAGTTCAAAAACCCTGGGCCAAGATAGTTGTCCTTCCCAATCAAGCCAGGCCCGTGTACAATTGAAATACTAGGTCACACATATCACTCTCGAACTAGACTGTCCTTTGTCCATTCCCGTTATTAAAGTATTCCAGATCGCCGTCGAGAACTTTTCGATTATGATCGGGACTTTTTTCTGTCAATTTCGTCACTATACGTGAGTTGTAGTTCTTGAAATTCACTCAACTATCAAAAGAACCACAGTACAGAGTGGTACGTTGAACGTGACTACAGTGCAGTCTAGCAGCGACAGGAAATTCCCTCCCTTCCGGCGCGATAGTGTTATGACCTCCAGCAGTAACCGGAAGTTGGAAAGTGTTTCTTCGCGCCACATACCTGTGTCATGGTACTGCGGTTTGCATGTCACGGTTATTATGAGCTCTCTCCCTCACTGAGCGGTCACTGTGCCAGGCAGGAAGGTAAGGGTCTGTAATTATCGTTCTCCAGCCCCATCTTCCGAGCGGCACCGTAACGAAATTCTTCCCAAAAACGAACCACCATCCAAAAACGATGTCAAGGTAATGTCGTACGAAGAAATATTTTACTCGGTGGTTGGTAGTCTACCAAAAGATGTCCTTGTGGCACGCACCGTTCCTCAGAAAATGTGAATCTCGTTATTTGCTACGTGTTGCAAGTAGTTTATTTAAATTAAGAACGATTGATGTTTTATCGCTGAACAATTTCTAGTTGAATGAAAATGACAATCATTTTTGGCCATAAAGGTCCATCTCACCATCATCTTGATAGTAAAACACGTATAAGCGTCATCTGCACCCTCAAAAAGAACGCTCACTCTTCCTCACTGAACGATTCTGATGAATCGTAACGTCGGGTGCACATCGAAATCGTATCGCAATGTCGTGCTATTACAACCCTCGAGCCATGCCCGGTGACAATTTCCGATTGCACAAAAAGCGATTTGTATCAATTACCGATCCCTGTCTGAGCTGCTGCTGATGATTGGAGTCTTAGGCAAAGCGGTCCTGTGCACGATAGAATGGACGGCAGACTGATTGCAATCGAACAGAATATCTGTTGCAGTTTGTGTACATTTTTCCATTTTCCAATCTTCATCAAATCAACGATAACTCGTGGCATTTTTATTGTGTCGTAGTAGTGGTGTATGCTAGGTCAACGACCTGGTTAGCAGCTACATCCTTCATGAAGCCTTCCTTCGAGGAGGGTGGAAAGTTGAATTTTCAAGTCTCCCCACTGTAGCACTCGTTCGAGTGTTCACTCCTGTTGATCAATTATGTACGGAGGCCTACACGCTCGCGGCGCAATGTGGCATATGTTCGTGGCATAACACACTTGTGCCCTCGGTTACCGCGAACCCAACTAGGACAATGACTTCCGACCGGAAATCACGGAACTGGCGCGGAAGACAAATTTCTTTTGCTTCACTTTCAGCGTCCGAGCGGGGAACGAGAGAAGACGAAATTTACAGCTTTTGGGAAATCGTTCGTCTGGATGGACGTTAGACAAAAACCCGTTCCTCCGGGGGAATTGGTGAGGCTACGTTTCGTTAGATATCCTTTGGAGAATTAATGTTTATGACCACAGTGCTCGTTGAACAGGAGAAGCCGTAGTGGAAAATGAGGACACAAGTTGAGGCATTCTGCAAGGGCTTCACATACACCAGATGACCAACGGAGTAACTGTACTGCGAATATTACGAATAACAAATATGTTTTCTTTACTTACTACTTATCATGATCGTCATTCTTCCCAAAAGGCCGATCACCTGATTGCTGAACGGTCAAAGTTGAGGCGAGCATCAAAAGACATCCTCTAGCCTTTATCTTCCCCAGTAATCTCATCAATCATGTGCCCTGCTGAACCCAACTGTAAGAAAGAATCTACGAAAATAGTCCTCCCCATTGATCTTCTACATTTGTTTGAGCAAAAGTACAAAATCTGGCAAGAGCTGGCCTGGCTGGTCTTTTAAACGAACTGGGTTCATCAAACCCTTGGGCTTTGGAGTTTCCGTTTCTATTATCCTTCTCGCTCTAGCTCTTGTCCAGTTCTAAGATACCTTTCGAACGGTGGCCAGTATGCTTGGTCAGCGTGTTAGGAGGTTATTTACTTTCAACCGGCACGACACGCACACCAGCCATCACCATTCAGGTCCCAGGACCGTGAGGACCTGCTTGCAATCGCTATGGTCAATCCGATTGCAGGGCTCACCTGAGAGTGCTGACGTGCCGGGTTATGTACCAAATTCCTACACACATCGACACACCACCTTCGTTAGCATAGTAACGATTAACGCGGACGGCGTTAGCGGGCTCGCGGTCAAACCGGAGAGTTCAATTACTACTTTATCGATTCCGAGTGTGTTACACAAGTTTATGCAGATGGTTTTAGAGGTTTTTGCTCGAACTGAAGGTCTTTCAAGATGATTTTTGAAAAGCTAGAATGAATGAGAAATGGTCCTTTTGACTGCTTACCATTCGTGCAGATTCCATAGCGAATGATACGGTGTATGCCGGATCGATTCGATGCTGTGTATCGGGACGGCCACTTCATATTCCACATGCACGTCGGACCGTTCCAGGGCCGGATGGGAGTTGGAAACGGTACGAGACATTTTGTAGGTGCTAGCGTTAGTGGAGGGATTGTGGAGGTTTGTGGTGCCGGTACCGCCCGGTCCCTGGCCACCGATCGGACCGACCGAACGGTAGACGGGCGGATTATTACCGGTAGCGCTGGGCTGGGCGTACTCGTACGACGGCAGATGATGGTAACCGTGGTGGTATTCGCTCATTGTGCCAGGGCCACTGCTATTACGGTGTCCTCCACCTACACTACCACCACCGCCAGCGTACTGTACCAGCATCCGACGCGTCCGGTCCGGCGTAGGCCAATTCACCGACAAGCACAACAACCGTAGTGCTAAACACTAAGGCCATTCACTAATGATAACGATGATCTCAACAGCGAACGCTCCCCGGTCTGTCACTAGGCGCCCTCTGATATTTCACGAATTCACAAAAATCGAGCAACGATTAGGCCACAGTAAGCCCTAGAGCTCATACAAAATCAATCACCGAGAGGCCACTGAACGCTGGACATTCGCTGGCGGACGTACACCGTAACTGACTGCGACCGTTCCCTAACTCGATCAAACACCAACTGACAGAGTTGGATGGACTTGCTTTGACCGCAGACCAGTGGCCAACACCATTCGACTGACCATTCGTCCTGGGAGGACCACGAGCCATTGGACCTCTTCGGCGCACGCGAGGTAGACGACATTATTTACCTCCATGTTGAAGCGATAGACTAGGGAAGGAGTCATAGTGGATCGAGTAAATAACTGGGGACAACAAAAGGACCACCGAGGGCTGAGGGGATTCCCCTCCTTTTTTTTTTTCTTTTGCCCCAGTCTGACCAGTGGTACAAGTGAGAAAGAGGTCTTAGGCGCAAGACTAGAATGGCGGCTATGGTGCCACAAACACCCTAAGACCTAATGAGTTTCACCGACTATGTGCGTGCGTGTTTGCGTCCTGCTACCAATGGAGACTCTGGCCAATCTGACCATCTGAGACTCAGTTGGACCCTTGGGGTACATGGAAGCGTTCAAAGTGTTTTTCAGGGAAGCTTTTGCTTTTCTTGTTGCGTGAAGTCTACGAATTCTCCGAAGTGGTGCGTGCGCTGTTCAAACACGCTCCGTTTCTTGGTAGGTCCAATTGCGGACACTTTGTATAAAGTCGGCACCATCTAAGAGCTATCGATTACTGACGCTTGGGTTTTTCTTTTGCGGTGGGTTAGAAGGATACGTCCCACTATAATCTAGAATGTAGAACGCAAGTTCACGTGGCAGTCGCTCTCTTTACTTGCAAGATTGCGGGGAATTAATGTGATTATTGCTAATAATGAGTGGCTCGCGATTGCAATACCAGAACTTGGTCAAGTTTTCGCTCACCCTTTAGAGCTATGGGCCGAAATGAAAGGGGTCACAGAAGTAGGTATACAGAGCACAAACAAACTGTGTCACTTTGGGATTTTTACTTTTCTAATAAACACATTAACGAATGTTTTTTTGCCTTAAAACTGGGTTTGAATCAACGTACGAGAAAAAAAGGTTTCTGTAACCGTGTTAATGATGGGTCCAAGCATCGTGATAGGAAAAGCTTCTTATTAATTTAAGAGAAATTTCCATTTATTATCAGAGTTGTTCACTTCCAAAGTTCAATTATTCAGCAATATTTGTGTTGCTATTCTCAGGAGATACTCACGATTCCACGATGGACAGAAAAGAAACTGTTGAATCCAGAGTCCGGAGGGTGGTGTTCCGTCTTACCACCATCTTCTCATGCGTGATTCGCCGGTACGTTTCGTCACGCCTCATCCTATTCGAAGGACGTTTCCTTTGATACCCCAACACTATCACGAACACCACCAACACCCTCTAGCCAATATTTTGCATCGATATCTAGCTTCGAACGCAAACGATAGCTCGGAAATATCTCCTCTTAATCCCGAGGATCCGAACTACTTAGGAGAATCTACGAATAATATTATCTTCTAAACCACTTTGGCAATATTTTAAGACACATTTACACTACCAGCCTTATTTTGTTGGGTACTAAATGCTTCGGTTGTGAAGCTATCACATCGAAAAAGCGATACGATTTGGGCCTAACACGTAGCAAGGAGAGCGTTCAAATCATAAAGGCGGATTCAGCGCACAGCATCCCGCGCGGGTGTGACTTCACATCAATTGGCCTGAAGGAGACTGCACCTTGACCACTCGGTATACGGAACAATAAACAACAATTTACTACGCGAAACTGCAAACCAGATTAGATGACCTTCTAGCAGTGCTCCAAATCACACACACTCACAGTCACCATTCTTATCACGTCCCATTAAAGCAAATTTAATATTCAAGGTGCTGTTCAAAAATTCGCCTCCATTAGATGAGCGCAACTCTTTTATGATAACGCCTTTTTTGCGTTCTCTTTTGAGAGAAAATGAAACAAGTAGAATAGATTTGCGCTATAATAGATTAATGTTGCCGGAAGATCAACACGCAGTTTTTGCACAACACAGCCCGAATAGATAGACAGACAGCCGGACTCGACACGGGCCACCAGAAGCACATTGACACTGTGCAAGTGCAAGGACATGCGCAGATTCCTGGCACCATACATGAACCGTCTGGCTAAATTGACGGCCGGTCCTTTGTGGTGACTTTTCGATAGAAATGCGACCTCCGAGTACATGCACTAGGATGCACTCGTACGCCCGAACCAAACACAAACTAGTGCTGTAGGAGTGACCGGAAGACACTATGCGAATGAACCGTTTGGACCATGTGTTTATGTCCACCCATCAGGTGAGTTGAACGAACGCTTTCGATCGCTTATGGCCAGAGGAGTCAATGAACTTCAAGAAACATTCGCTTGGTGTCATGTTCTGGTAAATGATTAAAATCTTGTATGATTTTCATTATTGGAGTCTTTAGTTTGCCTGATTTTCAACAAACTCGTGCAATAAAGAGCATAGCAAAGGGTAATCAATCATATCGTGGTGGTAGCAATACCAGGGTAAGGCCATCAACCAGCACTATCATAAAACTCATCGCAACGATTGTTGTCTCTAACGAAATACATGCTTGACCTACTTCCGTGAAGTTTATTAACCTGTCCCAATTTGGGCGACATTGAAATCAAGGTAGGTTAGTGAATGACTACGCACCATCATTATTTCTTTTTATTGGAATTACCTGTCTGGATTTTTGTAGCAAAGTTTGCATTTCAGCACGGTATACTTACATCCTGGTACGGCGGAACAGCACGCGGTCCGATGCCAGGTTCTCGAACAGCGCTGGCAGTGATGGTATCGATGAGAATAACATTTCTTCTCCGGGAATAAGTAACACTTTACTAACTAGTTCAACAAGCGTATAGAAGCGGCTCTAATTTTTAACATAACAAAATAGAAATCACTACATGCTCTACATTTCTATTGCTTCACTGCTCCAGTGTCTGATACAGCGGCGCTTCCTCGTGCAGGTCAGAGAATCAACTGAATCCCAAGAGCGTGAAGGCACTCCTCCAGCCGGTAGCGTGGAGAATGTTTATCGCTCATCAACAGATTACTATGGCGATAAACCACGCGCTGTACCACGCGCTTTGCTTCCGGTGCGAGTCAAATGATTCCAGAAATATCTTCAATGGAAGCAGGTTGGATGAAATCCGAAACTAATTTTAGATTGTAATAGAAATTAAGGAATTTATTCTTATTAAATTCTTATCATGGAACACAGAATGTACAACCACTATGCTGATGCATGCTGCTCTACTACTCGTCACTATCGTCACCGGATTGATCGTTTCCACCGCCGCTCTTTCCACTTCCAGATCCTTCACCACCGGAGCCCGATCCCGAACCACCAGAACCGGAGTTCGAGCGAGATCGTGATCCTCGCGATTGCTCCGAACCGGACCCTGAGCCTGCTTCACTATCGTCCGAATCGGCCAACGACTTGAGAGCCTTCTTCTTGTCGATATTCTTTTTACGTCGTCCCATATCCAAGTCGGAACCTTCTTCGTCCGAAGAGTAGATGGCCGTACTCTGCTTGCCGCCCTTCGGTTTGTCACCCTTGAACTTGTTCTTGATGGCCGCAATCGAGATACCACCCTCGTCTTCCGAACCTTCATCATGATGGTAAGCGTTGCTGGCCCCTGCTCCAGAATCACGGCTTCGCTTCGGTTTGGCCGAGGCCGGCTTAGCACGCATCGCCATGCGGAGTTTCTCTTCTTCCTTCTTAAGATTCTGCTTTCGATCCGCATCCGGATCAATGCCCACCGTCGTGAGGATCTTGATGCCGGATGTCTTCTGCGAACGATCGGCCAACGAGATAAGCATCTTCTGATGGGTAAATGATTCCGTGGAGTGTGGCCGGAAGGTAAGCTTCGTGCGAAATACTGACTGTCCCTGGAGACCCGTTCCTTGGCGGATGAACAAGTGATTATGATCACCCTGCAGCGGTTGCTTATACACGTCGAATATCTCGGAGCCCAGATGCAGACTCATGCTCCCGTCGGACCACTTCACGAACCGTGCATTAGTTTCGCGCTGTGCGTTGCCCTTGTTGTCTATGTTGTTCCTCCAGCGGATCGTGTTCTCCACCTTCAGCTTTAAACGCTGACGACCTTCTTCGTCGAGCGTTTCCTCTTCGTCAATTTCATCCTCATACGTTTCGGCATCGAAAGGCCGCGTCTCGACGGACAAGAAGTTGGGTAGCTTGACGAAATGTATGTCACGTCCTAGATCCGTCACGATACGGGGGATTTCCACGTCGATTCGCGTCTCCGGAATCGGTTCCTGCTCCGGCTCTGGTTCCTTCGGTTCTTCCCAGCGTGCCAATCGATCCTTATTGCCGCCTTCTTCATCCGATGAGCGGCGATAACTGTCTCGGCTACGGCTACGACTCCTGCTTCTCGAACGATCTCGCGACCGTTCTTTGTCCTGTTCTTGCTTACGCTGCTCATCCTCCAGATCATCTAGCTCATCACGCTCACGGCCACCGCCACCAGAACCAGCATCCTCATCTGAGCTAATATCGTCAGCATTACCGAACAGTGCGTCGGCTGTAACGTCGCTAGGCTTTGCCGATTGATTCACGCTTTCCTCCTCGGAATCCGTATCGATCAGCTTGCTCTTTTTCTTCTGTTCCTTCTGGTTGGGCGTTTCTGAATCCGAATCACTGCTCAATACGGCCCGTTTACGTTTGTCACTCGCGGGTGACTGTACCGAACCCGACCGACTACGTGCCGTCCCAGAGCGAACGGAACGAGAACGCGATCGGGATTTCCTGTTCGATCCCGGTGAGCCGGAAGCAGCAGAACCGCTTCTAGATCGGTTTGCGGGTGTTCCACTAAGCGAACGATTGTTCTGAGGAGTACCGCTACGAGAGCGACCGCTCCCGGAACCGGAACGAGAACGCGACCGTGATCCGGACCCGGATCGCTGCGACCCTGCCCTTGATCCAGATCTACTGCGTGAACGACTCGAGTGCTTCTGTTGGTTGTTTGGTGTTGGCGATCGACTGCCAGAGCGGGAACGCGATGATCCGGAAGCGCGTGATCCCGACCGTGAACGCTGTGAACCGGCCGACCCCGAGCGGCTTCGATTGTTTGCCGGTGTTCCAGACCGGGAGCGTCGGTTAGGAGAATTCGAGCTGTATCACGAGTAGGATGAGGATCAAAAACCAACTTTCCTGCATATGTCGTTAAACGACTTACCGCGAATCATGGTGCTCCAACGAAAACCCCGGAGTTGGCGCTATTTGTGGCGTTCCGCTGCGACTACGGCTACCGCGACTCGAGCCCGAGTCGGACCCTGGCAAAAGCAAATGGAATGATGCTTTAAATATTGCTTTAACCAAGGATTATTCGTTACATACCCGAACCATCTGATTCCGTTTCTCGTCCCATCGATTAGCCGGAAAATCCTTTTCTAAAACGCGTCCTTTTTCCACACTACCCAAAGTTTATTATTTAAACAGGTGAAGTACAGGATAGCACTTTGCTCGCCGCCATTTGGATTTTTCCTAGCCTTCAGTGGCTGTCAAATAAATGTTTACCAAATCGACAGAAAGCGTTTGGTGATACGAAGGAAATCCAGAAACTTTCAATGATTTTATCAGGTATAGCATCCGGATCCGTGGAGCTGTTAGCCGGAGATCCGTGGGGCACCGTTTCCAACGAGCATCATCCGCCGGTAGCGCCCAAATCATCATTGCTGTCTGGCCCGTTTGGAAGGGATTGGAAAACTTGAAAAACTTGAACCTTCGAAACGGATTTCTTACTCCTCGAAGCGAAAACAGCATCTCCGATTGCAACCGAAACAATCTTTCAGAAGGTTCAGCATGTGTCAGAATTTCTCATTCATTTTTCTAATATTCGCCAGGGATTTTGTTCGGGATGACTTCAACTGTTTAGGTAATACACTTTGGTGTGTTTACAAAATTCCCGGTAACCCGAAAGTACTTGGATACTTTTTTTTAGGTTTGACTACTTTTTCAGGAAAGAATATCAATTAAACTATTGTTTCTTTCCGCCAAAGATCCTTTCTTTTTTTAACACATAATCCTTTCTTGTAGCATCTGATTTTGTGCCTAGTCGCGCTGCAACTACTGTCGCTTGGATTTGCCGGATTTTGTCTTCTTCCGATCACGTTTCGGCAATAGAAATGTCCTCAAAAGAAGCAAAAGCCTCGTTGAAGGATGCCCGGGAAGCGATAAAAAACAAGAAATTCTCGGAGGCCATCAAACTGTGCAACGTAAGTGCGGATCCTGACCGCGCCGATTCGTTAGCATCACCCACTTTTGATCGCATTTACTCCGCAGAAAGTGCTGAAGGAGCAAAATGATAACTATATGGCCCTATTGCTGCTTGGTGCGGCATACCAGGATAGCGATAAAAAGGAAGCAGCCAGCTATCTGAAACGAGCGGTGGCCTGCACCGACGAACCGGTCGTGGCACTGCAGGGATTGTCGAACTGCGCGGATGATTCAGAGCTGCCCGGGGTGTGCGAGAAACTGCTTTCCCTAGTGCCGGACAAGTATGCCGATCTGCATGGCAAGTTGTACGGGGTAGCCTCAAGAGGCGGTGCGCTCGGGCCAACGCTACGTGTTTTCGAAAAAGAGCTCGATCAGACAGATGCAAATCGGCAGCAGTCCGCGTATGAGCTACTGGCAAAAATAGTGGCCCAAAACGCAGACCTGGAGCAAACGGAAGCCAGTTTGGTGACTCGCGTGCTGGAAAGGGAAATCAATAACAACCAGGATATCTACCAGCATGACAAATTTCGTCGCTTTCTGAAGCTACTACACGAAGAAAAGCGGTACGATCGCATTGCATCAATTTCGGCCGCAATGCACGAACGGTTCTCTAACGATATGTACCCACTGGAATGGATCTGCAAGCTTTACACCGAAAAGATCGTTCCAAAGGAACGTCTTGCGGAACTGTTACCTCTCCCCATCGAGGTTTACGTCGATCGTGCACTAGCGATCGCTCCAGATTCTGCACTAGTACTACTCACCAAGGGAAAGATCCTCTTTGCAGCTGGCCAAATTGCTGAAGCAGAAGCTGTGTTGAAGCGCGCGAATGATCAGAAACCACTGTGGGTCCCGTGTATGGAACTTTTGGCAGAGATCTACTTCCGTCAGAAGGCCTACGGTTTGGCGGAAGCATTGTACCGTAACATGAATATGGTCAACTTGAACTATGCCATCGCGCTCGTCAACGACGGAACCCTTGAGAAGCTGCGGGAGGCGGATAAATGTTTTACCAAACTCCAGGACGCCTCAAGCAAGGACCTATCAGAGGATTTACTGTTCTATTGGTGTAAAGCCAAGCTACTCCTATCGGATAGAAGCGCTGCTGACAAAAACCTAGCAGCCTTAAAAACTATCAACGGAATCAAGAGCGATAAAATTGATTATCTGAGCGCCCTACGAGCGAAAGCCGATGGTAACAATGAGGAAGCCGTCCGATTATTGGCCGCACACGAGACTAGCAGCTGTTGTCAATTAGAACTATCGACGATCCTCGCCAGTATGAGTGGACGGGAAGAGGAAAGCTTCTACGCGGCACTAAGAGCGACTAAACTGGATCCCAACAACGCCGAATGCTTTTACCGATTAGGGAAGCTGTATCTGCAACGAGGCGATAAGTTGCGGGCTCGAAAATGTCTTGAGAAAAGCGTTCGACTTAATCCAGCCGCACGGAATGCCGTAATTCTACTCAGTGAACTTTATCGTCGCGAGGCCGAGTGGGACGCTAATGCGACCCTTCTCAGCAGCTCTGGAACCGGGGCAGCGTGGGCTCAGTTGCTGTTGGGTTTGCATCATCTCGATCGACAGGAGTACGACGAAGCGATTGGCGCCTTTCGCACAGTGCTGCGATTCGAGGTGGACAATTCGACTGCCTGGGAAGGCTTAGCGGATGCTTACCTTGGTCGAGGATCGTACACTTCTGCGATGAAGGTGTACGGTAAGATTACCGAACGAGATCCGAACAATCCTTACCCTTTGCTACAGCTGGCCAACATCAAGAACGTAAGCAGCCCAGTGATGCGTATCCTGGATACGATTACTAACCGCCGCTCTCCTTTTCCTTCTATCAGTCGTTGAAGTTGAACAAGGAAGGATTGGCATTGTTTGAGCAGCTCCTAGCGAGACATGAAAACTACTTTCCAGCCATCAAGGGAATTGCTGATTCGCATCTAGGGCTGTGTTTCTATCGCCGTAGTCAAAGAATGCTCGGAAGAAGTCGTGATCATGCCCAATCATGTGTTGATTATTTAACAAAGTAAGTTCCTCTCCGTGGTGCAACCGGAAGTCACTCGTTATTGATCGCTTTTAATTTTTATTCCGGCTGTTAAAGGGCCATCAAAATGAAACCCAATTTTGTGTGCTTGTGGCATCAGCTGGCGAAGGTGTTGGATACGATCGCATGCTTTCCAAAGATTTACTCGCATCTTCAGCTAGAAGGTGGATTGGCTGGACTGAGCGACAACCAGCAACGGCCAACATTGCGACGCGGAAAACTCGCCGAGTTAGCCAGTCGCTGCTATGCTCGGTTAGTTAAACTGGATCCGGGAAATGATACGCTTTGGTACGAGTTGGCCTCCAATTATTACCGGCGTGCCGTTGCATTGAATGAAGCTGAAATGCCAAAGACAGAGGACGACGATCGGCGGAAGAGGCTACTCAGCACTGCTTACGAAATGGGGAAGCATTCGATCGTCTTGAATTCGGCGCGATGGCAAAACTGGAACCTTCTCGGTGTAATTTGCACTACGGAGGAGATCAATGATCGGGCATTGGCACAACATTGCTTCATACAGGCAGTTGAGACAGAACGGAAGGTTTGCGCTCCTGCATGGTCGAACTTGGGCGTCCTGTACCTTAGCAACGGTGATTTGGGGATGGCCAACAAAGCATTTAGCCGTGCACAACAGTGCGATCCAACGTTCCAGAATGCCTGGATCGGGCAAGCAATCATAGCCGAATGTGCTGGCCATCCAGATGAAGCCATGGATCTGTTCCGGCACTGTACACAACTCGGTTACCATCCGGAATCATCGCTCGGCTATGCTCACTGGGTGTGTAT
>NC_064877.1:207500-217500 GCF_943734665.1 Anopheles aquasalis | reverse complement strand
CATCCGCAAATCGGGCTCCTCGGCGGAGGATTCATCGGCCGAAGAGTCAACTGCGGAACAGGGCACTGCTGCTGGAGGTGATAAGAAACGAGAAAATCGAGAAGAGGTACCGAATCAACAAATTCCTCCGGCGGCTCCCTATGCTGGCCCTCAGCACATGGGCTACGATCGTCCCGTTAGCTATGCTCCGATGCATCCAGCTTACTCGGCAGCGGCCGCCGGTATGTACGCGGGCATGGATTGGACGAGTGGTATGAGCTACCCGTACACGTACGATCCATACTATGCTCAGTACTACAGCTCATTGGCCTATCGGGGCGCATTCCGAACAGCTACACGCGGTCCACGCTATCCGCGGGGAGCTGTCAGCAGTGGTGGGGGTGCTGGTGGTGTTTCACGTGGCCGTGGCAGTTATCGCGGTAGTCGCGGAGGATACGATGGTTACCGGGGTGGGCGTGGGATGGATGATTATGATGGTTACGATCGCTCAAGGAGTGCATCGTACTCACGATCGCGCTCACGCTCTCGATCCCGCCATAGACGCCGCTCGAGCAGAAGTCGTAGTCGCAGCCGCAGTCGCCATCGTCGATCGCGTTCCAGAAGTAGCCGAAGCCGTAGCCACCGCAGAAGTCGCAGCCGCAGCCGTAGTCGGAGCCGTAGGTCTCGGTCTCGTTCTAGCTCACGATCGAGATCGAAGTCTGGTCATCGTAGTCGCAGTCGCAGCCACAGTCGCTCGCGTTCCTCACGTTCGCCTAGCCATCGGCGTAGCAAACGTCGATCTCGATCGGGAGGCTCGGGAGGAGACGATCGTTCGAAGAAACCGGCCGTTCAGATGTCGAAGCCGGTATCGAAGAACCTAGTGTCCACCATTCGTGGTGCTACTCGCTCTCGTTCACACTCACGATCACGCACACACTCACGCTCGCGGTCCAACTACAAGCACCGATCCTCAAGGCGCCACCGAACGCCACAACGGTCACGTCGCTCTGGTTCGAGAGCAGAAGATGATTCCCAGAGAGCATCGAAAGTTGATCGGAAGCTGGCCGAGCCCGCGGAGGCGAAGGAACCAGCGGCATCACTGGTCGGACCGATCGGCCCACGATCACCTCCGGAACCACCCATGGAATCCAATCTGCCACCGGAGCAGAATGGCGATGGTGATCGTACGGCCAGCATCGTTGACGAAGAGGAACCGCCCGTCGTCTCGGAATCGTTCAAAAAGCATCGAATCATTCTACGCACCGATCAGATGATGAGAAGCACCAAGGAGATCGAGGAAGAGGTACGAGAACGGCTCATACGCCAGCAAAAAGAACGCGAAGAACAACAGCAGAAGCAACAAAAGGAGCAGCAGCAACAAGAGCAGAAACAGAAGCGTCTGGAGCGTGAAAAGGCGCACGCGCGAAGGCGACGTAACCGGAAGGCGGAGCAGGAGGAGGAGGAGGAGGAAGACGACGACGAAGACAGTGAAGAGGAGGAAGAAGACGATGAAGAAGAAGAGGAAGACCAGGAGGAGCGGAGCAACCGTGAGCGAGGCAGAAGAATGGATTCCCGTAACCATCCTTACATCAATAGGCCACCGTCGCCACCCCCACTACCCGGTAACGGGCAGAAGTCAAAGATTGATGCACCGCGGAAGATGGAGACACTACGTTCGCAGATAGTGAAGGACGTGCACCGACGAGTGAAGGAAAGATCACCAGCTCCACCGCCGGCGGAAGATCGTCGATCGCGTATGAAACGATCACCCGAGCAGCAGCTTCAGCGGGTACGCAATGAAAGTGCCAATGGTGCAAGCAAGCGCCCTCCAAGGACACCGCCATCGTCATCATCGTCTTCATCAAGCACGGAAGAGGACTCGGAGGAATCCAGTGGCAGCAGTGCCAGTAGCCATGGCCATGGCGACGGTCGCCGGCGTGCGTCTCGTTCACGGGCTCCTCGAGCTCGCCACACTCTCGAACGGCCCAGGCGTGCACCACGTGTGGAGGAGCCCCTGCCGACATCACGCGATCGTAAACGATCGACAAACGTGCCGGAAGAGCTTACCAAACCAGACAAACGCGCACGAGTGATGATGAAGGGTGATCGAGATAGAGGCAGATCGCGGGAGCAAGCACCACACTCAGCTGCTCATCATCATCAGATACGTGCTGGAGGAGGAGGAGGCGCAGGAGATATGGATGGTCGCCGTCGCTTATCACCGAGTCGTCGTTTGCGACACCAACGGAGTGGCAGTCGTGAGGATCAACGCAAATCATCTCACTCTCGACCGTCATTCACCAACGACGCTAGTGGCGATGAGTCGATCAGCAGACGCAGAGTTGCCGTACGACACGGCGGCGATCGGGGCTACAGGCGATCGTGAGCACTTGCTTCGAGCTTCGTTCAACGTCGACCATGGAGATGAACAAAATCTCAATATCGTCTGTGTATCTGTGTGTACGTTTCTATCCCGGCCGAATTCAAATGTGGCTTCCACCACAATTCACAAATATTAAACATTCATTGTGGACATCCTTCATTGCGATTTAGATTAATGTAAAGTGCAAACGAAGCGAAGCGAAGCGGAGGTGATGAAGTAGAATGTCATGTAATAGATAATAAATTTTAGCTCTTCGGTATTGAACGATCCATCGGGTTCGTCTTTGTTTGGGTTAAGACACTGCGCACTGGCACTGGCGCCTCACGAGTAAAACGTAACGACTGATATTTGATTTCCTCGTACCAGCAAAATTGGTGGCATATCTTTGATCAGCATTTCCAGCTAGGACAGCAGAAACGGTACCCTAAAACAGGATGACATACATTTACGATCCTTTTGATGCAGGTATACCGCGGAAAGCGTATGAATGGTGCTCTCTGGCTCACGAAACACCCCGAGTTCCTACAAACCGCGAGAACTGGAGTTAATGGTAGAGATTTGTTTATTTTCGATAACAGCTCTTTGGTGACGTCACGATCGGACGCATAAGTTGGATACAAGCGGATCTGATTACCACCTTCTTCTTCCTTCCTATCCTTGGCGGGTTGTGAAGAGGGAAAACCGAGCACAACCTGGCTTAAACTAGAACTGAACCAGCACACAATAGTCTCGCGAGTTTTAGGACGGACTGTCGCTGTCCGGTGGTGCCTGCATGAACTGTTCGACCAGCGCTAGGATGTCATCCGGAAGTGGGGGGAGTGGCGTTTCGTCCTCGGCAAACTCACGCTCTACCGTCGCCACCAGCTGTGCGACAGCTGCTTTTAGTTCCTCCGTGTTGGAAGCGTTTGTTCCGGTGCTTTCACCCGTCTGGCGACCACTTCGTCTATCCTCCACATCTTCATCAACGTGGTTGTCGCTCCCTTCAACGCCATCGTCATCGTCATCGGAACAACTGAGTAGAGCGCTCTTGTTCGAACTTGAAGACGGTGGTTCCGTCCGCTGCCCACTATGACTTGGTCCACTAGAACCACTGTGTCCTTCCGGAGGCAGCATTTCCTCGCGTGTCGTTCGTGTAGGCTGTAGCGTCGGATCCGCTTCCGGATCCGGCTGATCCACAGTTGCCGAACTGTATCCATTCAGCAGATACTGTGACGGTGACAGAGACGCAAGCGTTGTCCTATCATCACATCCAGCAAGCAACTTGATCCGTTGCTCTAGCTCCGTAATTTTGCTAGCTAATAACCTTGGACCAAGGAAGGGAGAGTGGAAGTGAGAACAGGTGTCATAAATCGGACTTGACCGCGAAAGGACACCTACTTGTTTGTCCGTTTCTGATGAGCTAGAGCCAGGCTCTTATCGTTCACATTATCCAGCAGAGCTAGGCATAGTGATTTCAGGTCGGATATTGTGGCCGCTTTCAACGGCAACTCGTCTACCGTTCCCTTCTCCAGCAGATGTTTAACTGAAAATGGCGAGGTTCAGGTATTAATTAGCGATCAACTGAGACGAGAAGAGTCGCGAATCGTCGTCGCTAACCTTGTGAATGGGACATGATAGTTTTGTTATTGTTGTTAGTGCCGAATTTAATGATTCCCTTCTTTCGGTTCGTTTCCAGCATCGACTGGATCCAGTGACGGCGGGTAGTTAGTTCGTGAATGGTTAGTTATGCAGTGGCCGAGAGGTTGTATTGAATGGGGAATTACCTTGTACTTGCTGGCGGCTTGTCGCGCAAGCAGAAGCTCATTCTCGACGGTAGCTATCTTCTCTGCCTGGTACTTGTTCTCCAGGACGAGTGCATCTATGTCCAGCAGTGGTTGCGTTGGTCCTTCGCTCTTTGCAGTGGCTCCTCGCAGTGCCACGTTCAGTTCGTGGTTCAATCGATGCACCTTGCATTTGTACGCATCCCGTTCTGAGACCACTTCTTCCTTTTCGTCCAGCAACGATCGGAAATCGTACTGCAGCTGTGCGTTGCGCTTCCGCAGCAGTTCCAACTGGGCAATCAGCAGGGACTTATCTTCCTGCCACTTTTTGTCCCCGTTTGCGGTGAGTATGGATTCGTTGGCCGTATGTAGCTTGTTGCAGGTATCCTGAAGCTCCACATTCCGCGCTCGCACGACCTTGATGTCTCCTTCCAGATCGTACAGCCGCTGCTTGAGCGATTCCACCTCCGTCGTCAGCGCTTCGTTCCTTTCGCGGGTCTGTTTCACCAGCAAACTTACGGCCGAGCTGTTCCCAAAGCCAGCCGCTTGAAAGTCGGGGGAATTGAGCGAGTTCTTGATGGCCGAATAGCGTAGCTGGATCGTCTCTGCCATCAGCTTGAATTGGTCCCGCTCGGTGCGACATTTTTCCAGCTCGTAGCGCAGAATCTTCAGCGCCTCTACCTTGCTCTGCAGCTTCCGGCTGAGGGCTGTGTACTGGAAAAGGGAAGAGGCACACAATTAGCGGATCCTTTCTCTGATTGAAAGATAATGCCTTTACCTCCTGTTCATCGCCTGCCGTATCCATATGGTGGCGCGGAGGCCACACTCCTTCCTCTTCGATAACGATTTACCCCAGTCTAGCTTTCTGTGTCCTAAAGATGTAGCCCTCTTCTATGTTGGGGATGTGAGTTGGACCCCGAACCTTGTCGTGATGATAGCTGAAAGGAGAATTCGATCGTTAGTGCAACTGATCCTTGCAGTATCACGAACCTTTCTACTTGCCGGTGCGGTTTTCGATGGTTTCCTTTTGAGACACAGTTGTTTGTGAGCCGGTTCACTGGTTCCCACAGCGTTGCGAAAGGATTTAAGATTCTTTTTGCTGATTTCAGCTTCGTTTCGTGGATCTTTCGCACTGCAGCTGGTAGCGGTCCTCCAAGTAACTTACACTTTTCCGACCCACTTTTGCAAAGGAAACAACGGCCGGAGGTGGGAAGCGACTTGAATTCCTTCTTATAACCTTTAAATCGTCCAAAAAACTTAAAAATTTATCATTTTTCACGGATTTCACGGAGCGAGCTCGGGACGGATGAAAAACAAAAATCTTCGGGGAAACGAAACGATAACTTCCGGGAACGGTGTCCGTCTATAGCAACAACTTGAGGGCTAGCGGGTGGCGCACTTTTTCAATCGGGCGGTTATTGAGAGCGGATGTGACCTCGTGGTGAGCAGATTTTCCTGAAAAGGCTTTAACACTGAGTTATACGTTTCGTGTAGCGCAGATTGATCTATTATGAAACAAATCAATTCTTCATATTTTTTTCATTACATCGAAGGTAATTTTGCGCATTGCATACGCAGAAACGTATTTATGCTAAAATATATATTCCTCTTTGATCAGGTTACAGGCATTTCGAAAGACACTTTTAATGGTTTACCTTCGTTGCACTTAAGGTTCTATTCTTTGTTGAGTCATTATTTTATTGCCATTCCTTAGCATAGTATCAGTTAGTTGTTTTAAAAGTAAAAAATTCCAATTAATCTGTTCAGAAACGGTTCCCATTTTTTTTATTGATTTTCCAGCCCACATGGTAGTACTTCCCTGCGATTACGAAGCTTTTTGCCTTTTAGTACACTCCCACAGGAAAAACGCGTGGGAAAAATAGTAGCTTTTCATTCAAATAATTTCCCTTCGAACACCCGCACAACATAGGTATTTATTTTCGATTGTAAAAGCACACGTTTATTCCAATTTGGAATGATGAGCCAGCAACGAGTGAGGACAGCTGGCATAAATAAGTTCACAATCTGCTCCACTAGCCCCCAAATTTTCGGCCATCTCGTACTTGATGCGATCCCGGTACTCTGCGTCTCCGAAAGACCGATGCACAGATGGTCTGAAAAAACGAACGTTTCATTTTATACGTTTGACTTCTGGCGACACTCTTCCATAAATCTTTCCTTACGTTAGCAAGAAATGTGCAATTTCGACAAGCAAATCTTCCTGGTTGGCGTCACGATGGAAAGGGCTGTGTGCTAGTTCGCAAACACTTTTGGCCAAGCAATCGGAACCAAATTCCATAGCGTCCATGAGCTCTTCAACAGCACGATAGAGCTGACCAGCCGTGAGGTCTGAATTTCGGTGGGTAACCGAGCGTTTGAAGTCGCGAGCGGACACAACGGTCGTTGGTTGAAATCTGCCTTCCACAATACCAACCAAGGCTCGGGCCCAGTAGGTTGGTTTGTAGAAGGCCATCAGGTTGAACGGAAGATTGTAGTTGACCTGGAATCCAAGATTAATACCCAACCGGCGCACGGGATAATCTTTGGTGGGCGATTTGAACAACCGCCCATTCGTCACGGTACACATTGTAATCTATGGAATATTGCCACTGTAACTTATTAAAACACTAGTTGACTCGAATTAGCATGCTTATACATACCTGAAGCGTGGTCATCCCAGGGAAAGCTAATGCACGCGAATGCATGTTGGAATATCCCTTCGAATCACCACTTCTGCTTTCCGGACTAATAAGAACCACTTCCCTAACTAATGCGAACAGCACCAACAAAAGCGTCTGCTTCATGCTGGCTCTACTTACAGTGTAACAAAGCATACAGAGTGATTCTAGAAATAGAGCCAAGTATTGAGATGTTAAAGAGAAAGCAGCAATATTTACCGAGACGAGAAGGTGCTAATCGAAATTCTCGCCGAACAAACGACGTTCTATTGGGCGGCGTTAGTTTATCAACAAGAAAGATGTTTGAAGAACAATTTACCACATTCACAGAGAATATATTTCGGACGACCTGTACTGAACGCACGAATTTCATATTCTATGCTGTAGATGTAAAAGATTCAACTAAATCGGGTAAATCTTGAGCCATTGTTCACTTGTGCGTTTATGTTTCATGTTATTTGATGGCAGCAACAGAAGGGCTGGGTTCGCCGAATGCTTCAAAAGCAAGCTCAAATTGTGCCAATTTGCATCAAATATTTCGTTTGATATCGCGAAGCCTCACGATTTCCGTGCCATTCAATTGTATCTTTTCGCTTTCGCCTGGAAATTATTGGGCCCTTTAAAGTTACAGTTGCTCTTTCTTTTTATTCGTTCCGAAAGAGCAATAAAGGGACCCACGGGAGAGAACGCAGCATAATCCACCTCGGCATACGCCAGTTAACACGCTTTGCACAATAAATCATATGCAAATACACATAAACGGTCATAATTTTCATCGTTTGGGCTAAGCCGATGCTGGAACCGCACTTTACGCGATACAAGACGCAGACAAACGACACAAACTTTAACATTTGTCATCTTCTACGCGCATATCATCGTCTTTGAACTCGTTCAACAGATGCAACTTGGACAATTTATGAAAGCAAATATGGTCGATGAGGGTCAAGTTAAAGACAGACTTCGTAGGTGAACATGTAGAGCACAGTTGAGCATAGCAGCAGGTACTTTGAGTACCGTTAATCCGTTAAGTTGACACAATACATCATTCTTCAGAAGCCTGATGAATGCCGATCACGTGAAGAATTGCAATCATTCGTGGCACACACAAATCGGTGCACGTTTCGGTTGGATTCGCACCAACTATCCGCAACCCAATTATACGCGAAAACGTGTTTAACACCACCATTTTCTGATTGCATATTTTCGATTAACAAAGCAAGAGAATTGAATAGCGCAAAATAGAAAAAGAAGAGTTGTTGGTTAAGCGTTTTAGATGATGTTTTTGAATTGAATCAATTTTTACAATGATTGTGAGTCATAGAGAACTAATGTTTTACATTGTATCGTGAATCCACTGCTTACTATTATTCTTTGAAGTGTAACCACGCGATTCCTACCTTACTATGATTGTGTATGGTAGCCAGATGTGGCACGTCGTAGCTATGTTTTTTTGTTTTTTTTTTACTGTCTTTCATGCAACAGGTTTGCTTGGGGTGTTTCACTACTTACATTCTATAGGTTTGATCAATAACGACAGCTGTTTGCAACCAACCAACAAGGATTGCTTTTTATTACTACAACAAAATTGCATTGAACCGGCGCAATACGTTTCGGCGCGTCCTTGATCGATCGTCTAGCAACCACCTGTAAGATCGGTTCCATTTTCTAAAAAGTGTCTAGACGCATGTCTTGTTTACATTTTATGAATGGCTGGATGAAAGTGGATCGAAATAACTGTGCGATAAAAATAGGATCGGGTAGCAACATGTAGGCTGCAGACGGCATCGATTTCCTTGAGCAACATGGATGGGAGTTTTAAAGTTATGTTGTCATGACAATAGTTTTCAGAAATTTTCCATTGGATATGACGAACCAGCAAAATGTAGCGGACCACGTCTCTCGGCCATTGACATGCCAGAAAGTAGCAAATACATTTAGTCAATTATTCACGACAAGGTGTTCAATTGTAAATAATAGAGTAATTTTTTCCACATCAAAACGATGAACCCAATGGGCTGAGCTACAGCGTTGTAGGCTGCGATGTAGATTGAAAAAATCATCACCGTTAGATAACTTGGTACCATAACCGTATGAAGTGTGTGTTACATATGATAACAAGATTAGTGTGATTCTTGTAAGCATATATACAAAAATGAAACAGATAAAAACTCTGGATATTATGCTATGCTTGAAAATGGAAACGGCACTCGAGGTTTTTTCATTCAATTGCGTTTTAGATTTCAGTATGTACGTTTCTTAGCAACGCAAGGACATTGTTTATCTTCTCCCTCCCTAATTCTCTATCTCCCTAAACAACCCATCCACCTCTTCAAGGACACATCGCTGAGCATATACTACTGTGAGTGGTTCTGCTAATTTCTAGTTCCGTTACGCCATAGACCAAGAACTACAGCAGAGTGAATGTATCCTGACTAGTCCTTTGGCAGACTTTACACAATTGCACGGCTAAGCCGAGCCTAGCAACGAACAGTTCAAAGGAGTAGAACGTTTGTTTAGTTGAATTCGATTTTTCACTTTCTGGTGAACCGTTCTCTAGAACGGACGGACGTAATTTTTACAAGTGTCGCTAAGTGATTCTCATTAGTAGAGTAATTTTTAGAAAAAAAAACTCTTGTACAATTTTCGTTGTTGGTGTATTCGACGGTAGGTGCATCGATTAGTGATCATGGATGAGACAGATGATGGCGACGAGCAAGATATGGATATTTACGGCGATGGTGACGGTGATGGAGAAGCGTAAGGGGAAGGGGATGATGATGGACAAGGTGAGGAGCATGGGCGACACGAGCATGTGCACGACAGCGAAGAAGAGGAGGAACATGAAGAGAAAATCTCCTGAGATGATCTTCTACAGATAATCCAAGAACAATGTCTTTAGCTTATGGAATCATGTTCGATGCAAAGGCCTTTTGAGTGCGTTGTTGATTTTTTTTATCACGCCATTGGCCTCATTTGAGGTGAAACTGTTTTGAAGCTATTATCTCCTTTTCCGATTATTTGATCAATGTGAAAAATCAATTTGTTTTTGTATAGAGATCCGTTAAAACAATTCACAAACGAACAAAATAGCACCCTAAAACAGGTTCGTCACCTCGTCGCTAGTACTACTAACTACTAGCTTTTGTATGCATACAGTTTAGTCGATTGGTAATGGTTTAATAATTGACTAAAGCTTCAGA
>NC_064877.1:195000-202500 GCF_943734665.1 Anopheles aquasalis | reverse complement strand
ATAATGATGGAAATGATGGGCTTAGGGCATCGCAGAGAGCCGACCAGCAGCTTACCCATTTTCTATCACACGTCCTTGCGAAGGTTATGTTTTGTTTTAACTTGCATGGAGCGCACGCAAGATGATTTACGGTTGTTACCGCCCTCCATACATGATGAGATTCTACGGCGTTGTGTGCCTAATCCTTCTGCGTAGGGATTGAAAGACGAATTGGGTTGCCGCCCAGTTGGTCTACTCGCGTTCAGTTTCTCAAGTCCTTTCGCAAGACCACCATTGATCTCACTCACCTCAATCGGTTCAGGTGGTATTACAAGAAGAACTCTTGTGTGGAGTAACTTCGTTCTCACTAAAAGTTGCTCATTTGCTTGAGTTTCGCTTTAGGTGTCCTGTTGACACAAGCTGCGGATGTGGTTCGAATACAAGAGGAACATTCTTCGAACATACAAAGACGTTATATAGAAAGCAAGATGAAAGGCAAGGGGTATTCTTTTAGGATTTCATGAAAAATATCCAGGATAACCATTGCCGGAGTTTTGAGTTGAACTCTAGTCCAGTTAGTATTATTTGGCAATTCGATTTTCTTTGGATTTCTTATTTTGAATCAATTAACAAAACAACCTTTAAACAACGATCATTACTGCGACTAAATTGTATATCGCTGAAAAGAATCCTCTTTTTACTTTCATTTCATCGATTAAAAAAAAAGTTACTTATTCCTTGTACTGTATTGGAACTCGCAATAAAAATAATCCCGAATCATCGCTAATGATGCCATAGATGTTGTAACTGATAGCAAATATTTGAAAAGAGCATTCAAATGAAACGAAGTATATGCTATGCGCACAATTACCTGCAGATTGATTGGTTGTTTGTCTCCGATCGTTGTTACACGCTGCATGTTAAAGCTTGAAAATCGGAAATATCGATTACAGGAGGTAACTCGAGCTCATAAGGGCTGGGCTCTGGATTCGGTGGTGCTGCAGAATCAAATTACACGTCACAACAAAGAAGACATCCACCATCCACCGCAAGAAGGTGTCTACGTATACGGCCTGTTTCTGGAAGGTAAGATGGCACCTATTTGCTTCCTGGCAGAGTTCGAGACGAGTCACGTGTTCTCATCGCAGGTGCATCGTTGGATAGGCGCAGTGGAAAGTTGATTGAATCGAAACCGAAGGTACTGTACGAGCAGATGCCGGTCATTTACATCTACGCGATCAACACGACGGCCTGCAAGGATCCGCGGATATATGAGTGTCCCATCTATCGCAAGCCGCAGCGTACCGACCAGAAGTACGTCGGTTCAATCGATTTCGAGACGGACTTTAACCCACGGCACTGGACCCTTCGAGGTGTCGCATTGCTGTGCAACATCAAGCAGATGGTAACTATTTTGTGCTGCATTATTCCCACCATTCCCAATTTAAATGGTTACTTATTTCCATTCACTGAAAGGCGTCGTTTTGTTGTTTTTTTATAAAACATACTTTTTTCCACCACTGACTATAGAGTCCAGCAAAGCAGGCTGATTCTGTATGACTTCGCACCAAAAGTAAATTTAGAAAAATAATTGGTTTATTGGCTCCACCAGGAAGCCTGTGTTGTGTTGATGATTGCTTGAATCTGTTAAATTGTTTTTCCACTGAAAGTTGTGCAAAGGTAGAATAGAGTGTTTCGCAAACAGCGACTGTTAGTAAACATTGTAAGAGACGATGAAAGTATAGAAGAAATAAGACACTTAGTAGCACACGGAGTGTAAATGTTTATTATGCTATCTGCCAAATTGATTTGTGCACTTTCATGTGATAGTTTGTTCTTGCAAAAAAAAAACAGAAATAAAAAGAATTTCCTGAAACGAATAAAATGTATTTAATTCCATGCATTTGTGTTCTAGTGTCATCATTAGCCACCCATTAGCGTATATTGACGATGCCAACTTGCGATAATGAAAAAACCAATTTATAGATTCTCCGACGTACCGTCGGGCACTGGGTGCTCTTAATAACATGTTGCTTTTAGAAATGAAATTCTTTATTTTTACCATTTTGATCGGTACCGTTTCGCCATTCTTTGGACTTCATTGTGTCCATCCTTTGGTTTAGTTTACTGCATGCCCTTTGTTTTGCTTGTATTTTGTAATTTAGTCTGGTTTCTTATCCTGCCACTAGGAGTAAATTTTCAAAGACGTCAAGTAATATTTACAATAGAGCATCGGCATGCCATCCTTTTTCGGGTTTATCATGTTTTCTTTTGTATTCAAGATAATGCCATCGAGTTAATCGTAATGGATTTAGTTAGTTAGTTAGTTTGTGTTCCAATTCGGTCCTTCCAGCCATCTCATAAAGTAAACCACATATCTGTCTTTCTTCTCGTTGTGTCCGCAGGGTAACATTTAAGCTTCGAGTATCTCCAACTACTTCTTTTAAGTATCGGTGCACTCACGTCCTTAGTCCGTAGCCAGATTAATAGTTGGTTAAGAAGTTAGAACAAACATATCTTTGTGTTCTCATGAGTCCATAAGATGTTCTTACTAGTTTATTTAGAGTTAAGTGTTATTTAGAGTGATGCCTTAATTTTTTGAAGAATTATTTCTGCCGGTATGGAATCTCATCGTCCGCTGTGATGCGTTTGTAAAACAGTTTATCATCAGGGGTCTGATGAACTGAACCTTTTTGCATTTTCTGAAACTCTTTGCATTCAGTACATTGTTAAATATCTGTATGGCTGTATACAAACCAGGAAAAACCGAACGAAACGATGTCGTCTGGGCACACAGAGATCGTACGCTTAAGACGCCAACATTTTACAGGTTTTTCCCACCTTTGTCTATTTTATTGGCTCGCTTTTATGATTTTTTATTATTTTTGGCGGTCAGCGATAAGTGATTTGTTTACACTTCACGTGCTACGTCGTAAAACCATCGAATTCTTAGAATCTTACTAGCTGCTCATAGTTTCATTTGATTTTTTTTCTTATCTTTCGTCCCTCATTACACATCACTGTGAAATCGAACCAACCAAACAATTCGTTAACAAAAAAAGATGGGAACACTAGCCAACGGGAAATGAAAATAAATCCCAGCCTAGGAAAACACAACATTGTTTGTCCTCCCGATGCATTACTCTCTTTTAAAGAATGACTTTGGTTAACAATTATCTCAGCTTAAACACCATTGAAATGGGCAGCACGTGTTAAGAGGATGAAATCGCCCGCCCTCACGTTAGAGCTTAGCAAATAGCTGGCTCTACTCATGTGCTAGAGTCGCAGGAGTGCTGTAGTGCACGGAACCAACCGAAATAAAAAAACCTTCTTAATCGTGTTCGTACGCCAGAAGAGAAATGGCTGCTTCTAATCCTGCCTAGAAGCATCGTTTGTGTAACCAAAAAGCTGAAAATCCTCTCTTGCTGCTGGCAACCCGACAACACAGCATGGGTTGCTCGGTGGTAGAAAAATTATTCATCCTGCTCGGAACTGAAATTCTCTCCATGTCTACATGCTCCGGCTTGCCCTGCATCCCAGCTTAAACTGGTTGGTAGGAACGGCTGGGTAAGGTTTGCGTTTCCGCATAGCTGCTACGGTTTCTAGAGAGATGTGTGGATCTGTGCGGAGGAATGTGTGCTGCTTCATCTTTGTTTATCATGACCTCCGGGGCGCCGGTAGGAGTGTTTTGCGGAAGAGAGATTTTTCTTCATTTTTGTGGTCTACACCTTCTTATCAACGGCCTTGCAAATGGTACCGTGTCACGCATCTCAGGAAATGCATCCCCATGCGAAGCAGGCAGCGAAGTGCCAAAACAAGTGAAGCAATACAAAAAGGTCTTTACATGGATAAATATTGAAGTCGTTATGATATGGGAGAAGCCATCGGTGAGTAATACTCGCAGTAACCTACGGTTACCAGAAACCATTTTGACCTTTTTTTCAAATTAGTTTCGTAGACAGGAGAGTGATACACATAAACAAAAATATGCAAAAGCATGGCTGAAGAGGAGCAACAATATTTCATTTTATGTTTTCACTTCGTAAAAAGTTTCGCATAAGCATCTGGAAAATGCGAACAATCTAAGGTGGCACGTGTTGACACAAGTAGCCCGTCGGATTCGTCGCCCATGCCTTGCTTCATCCAACTTAGTTACACGGAATGATAGGTGTGTACTTCCCCATTAAGCATAATTAGGCGGAGAAGGCGGTGAACTTTGGGTTCAAAGAAGCCATGCCAAACCAAATGCCAATGCGCACTCTGCTCGTACCAGAAGCAAAGCAATGCATTGAACGAACTTTAGTGAGAACCCTTTTCAACTGACACGTTAGTTGGTATTTGAAAAATAAAATTCAACTTTTGGATTAATACGCCCGAAGCCATTCAGCGGTTGGAAGGAAGTGAAAATGGGCTCTCAATTCATCCATCTTACGTGATGTGTATTAAAATTCCTGTTTTACTCCTGCTTCGTAAAACTTGGTCCTTGCTTGCTCCGCAAAACCTTTCCAGACCGGTGAGTATTCGACCTTCTTCGAATGCAGTCCACTAACCGTAACATAAAGTATAAGTGGGGGTTACCGTCTGCTAATTCCTGCTATCAACTCTTTACTATTCCCTGTCTTACCGTGAATGAAGAAATTTATAGTACTTAGCTTTTGTGTGTATCTTCGCCAAATCAGCTGATATCGCTACGCTTATCAGATGTTTGGAAACAGAAACTTATAAGAGGGCCTGTTTTATGTTTTAGTGTACTATCTGCGTGTTTAGTTTTACGCCTTGTGTTTTTGGCCATTCTTTTTGTTAATATTTTACAATCCACCTAGTGCTCGTAGCCGGAATTATTCGGAGATGTTATGGTTTTCGGTAGCCAGGATCATTTCAAATTAGTTTGCGAACCGATTTTTGTACATACCGTATGCGAATCGCTGACGCTGATATTCATTACCAGTGCTCTGGTCTGTTAGCGGTTGGTGAGATTCAGTTCTTGGTTGTCCATCGATGCGATTCGATTCCATATAGCGTTCCCCGTCCGTCATTGTATCGGAGTTTTCGTTTCGGTTCGGTTCGTCATCATCGTCCTGATCATTGACATGCAGCGACTGTGTCGCAATCGTATGCTCACCATTGGTTTTCAGGTCGTCCTGCTCGTTATTGAACGTGATCAGTTGCTGGGGTTTTGGTTGCGCTTGTGAAGATGTTGGCAGTTGGCTGTGATCCACGAGGTCCGGTGGTGATGCTAGACGATCGTTAACTGAGCGCACGTACTGTTGTTTTCCTCCAGATGAGAAGCGGTTGCTGCGTAGCAAGCTGTCTATCATCGCTTCGAGTTCATCGTCACCAGGTAGGCTACGCTCCGGATCCAGTGCTTCTCGCTGGTTGTACACCTTATGATCGTAGTAGGCCCGATCTGGATCATAGGAAGCCAATTGCGATCCATCGTAAAAATTGCTGCTTCGTTTGCCGATTTCCCTTAGTAGAGCTTTGTTTAGTTCGACCTAACAATGAACAAGATAGGAAAAATATTATTAAATCAATATATTGATTAGGTGATTGTTAAGGATGCTTTCTATTAAACTATTCTTAATTGTAATTGAACACCGTCTGTCAGAGATAATCGATAAGCGACTGGCAGTAAAATGCTCAAAATCAACCTTTTTTAAATTTTTCAATAGTTGAAACATAGCAGCATAATATCAGATTCTGAATTTTGAAAGGAAAATTGGTGGATCAGGTACGCATAATGTCACGAAATCGATTCTGCTAGTCGAGTGAATAAATACCATTAATTAACCAACGTTGCATCGATTTTCGGCCTGTCTTTTTAAGAAATTGAGGTTCAATCACTCCACAATCGAGCGCACTGATCGTCGGATGTCGATTGTTTCGATTTCCGCTGCCGGGATAAAAATCCTGGTGGTCTGATTCCCTGTTATCCCTTCCGAAAAAGTTGTTATTCTTCGGACATGCATTTCGTTGCTTTCTATCATTTCCCGTTTGGCGAATCACTTCCTTCAACAAACAATATTCCCTTCGGAAGCATCCCGGAACTCACGGTGAACGACTGATTGCCCATATTGCTCATCGCACGGATATCTGTAGCATTTCCTGGGTCGGTCGTGAGCAACTCGCGTTTCATTCCATTATTGGATTATCGACCAATGGAGCGGAGATGGTGGTGAAGTGAAACGAGTAAAATATCATTTCCCGGACACCAGCATCATTAGCAGTCTGCTTGATTGAGTCGGTGCCCACCGGTGAACAGTCGCCACCGTCTGTCTGTTGAACCATTTTTTAATTTTAATTTTTGTTCCTTTTTTAGCGGATTTACGAATTCAAATTGAAATCCTTCTCGCATTCATTCTTGGTTTCAGAAGTAAATATGAACGGAATTAGTATTTTTAGGCTCCAGAGACTTCCAGCAGAGCTTTCATTTGCTATCCCACCGACCGGGCGATGCGGGAGGGTGTTTTGTTTTAATTAGCAGCGGAAGAGAAGCCAAAATCATTGCGCCATGAATCATCTGTAATCAATCATAAGCGGCTCATCGCCCACATACAACCTCCAAACAACAAATGGCTTGATTTTCGCATAATCAGGACTTTATTGTTTGTTTTAGTGCATTTTCACTGGTTGGTATTTGGATCAGATAGCTTTGGGTGTTAATTCGATTAACATTGGATTGAAATGAATTGCTTTTATTTATAACATTCTAAAAATACAGTAAAAGCCAATCTTGGATTGCTTGTTGTCAAAAATGGAAGTAAAGATTTCTCTAAAAGGAGTATCACACGCGAGCAGCACCTCCAGAGAGCAGAATCGGTTACTGAAAATGAACAAAGTAACAATTTGCATTTCCTCCAACTCTGAATCCGCCAATAAACGCGATAATGATGCAAGCCCACAGCATATTTCGTCCGTTCCGTTAAGCTAGCGGATCGGCGACGACCGGGCAATACATGTGTCAACCATGCTACCGGTAATGGTGGGTTTCGCACGTAAATTGGGATCATTACAGTTTGATGGGACGATTGCGTGCGTGTCTACGGACACCACGACCTGTGACGTGCGAACCCCGCGGGTTCGCGTATACGTGAACAATCTTTTACTCTCGGCACACGAAGATGAAATGACGTCGATTTGCTTTCGTTTTTGTTGTCCACTTTTTGGCAACAACGAAGCGAGCGAGCATAAACGAGGAAAGTATCTAAACAAAGTGGCCCCACCATCCAAAACGTTGCTGCTGGCTAATCAGACAATAAAAAGAAATATGTTTTAATCTGGTTGGGGAAGCTTCGAGGCATGACGATGGTGAAATTCGATTATATTTGAGCCAATTTTCTTTGAAATTTGTCTGTCATTCTCACGTCAGCCAATCGAGAACCGATTGGGCTAAATCTTTTTTTTTTTTAACAAAGCCGGTGTGCTACTCTACTATGGTACAACACATTTCAGAAAATGCTTTTGAATCATGTTTGTTAAGCACTTTCCGTTGTGTTTTAAGTAAATTCAGAAACAAACGAT
>NC_064877.1:180000-190000 GCF_943734665.1 Anopheles aquasalis | reverse complement strand
AATTCGTCGAAAACGTGGTGTCCATTGTATGTTGGCTCTTCGATGACTTGGCCTAGTAGAAGAATTCCCGTACGAAATGTGCAAATTTTGACTCGTGTTTAATTTACTCACCTTTTATCATGTTTTACATGATTGTATCATACGTTAGATTATCGTTTCCATGATTTAACTCCTATCAACAGAATGCTTTTCAGCGTAGGTGTGATTTATGCTCACGTGTTTGTCAACCTCATGGTGATGGTGTGTCTTAGACAAATGTGAGCATGTTACGCAAAAGTAAAAAACAGGAAGCCGTAGCTATTAATAAATGGCTTGAAAAGGCCAGATTGAGACATTATGGTTCTACTGATTCATTCAGAATCCTCCCGTTGTATTGTGATGTTCTAAAAAAATGTCGCCAAACTTTTGAACAACTTTGAGCGCACATAACAACTCACCATCTATAAATATACTTCCAGACAGGTTACGTTAAACTCAACAATAAGAGGAAAGGGAAAATAATATACAAAATTAAAAAGGCCAACAAACCTCTCTACCTTTATGTTCGGTGAGATAGAAAGTCAACCAGACCCAGCAGCGCGGTCCAGTGCGGCAACAAACAAGGTGGATGATTTGCGTCAGCTGGGAATTTTGTTGTGGGAGGTGGTTTACCTTCCGAACGTGGTTCACATAAATGGATCAGAGCGGTTGGAACGAGAAATAAGTGCCAATTGATAAAGTGTATACATGCACCGACAGGCGGCACTCGGACGATTGCCAAATGGTCCAGCTTTTTGGTATTTGCTTCGGTTTCAATTCCTCGATGCGTTGTTGATCGCGTTACAAATTGATTTATTGGAACGACGGTATTGTATCGTGTACTTACTATCTGTTGTACTCCGTAGCGATTTCCACTAATGCAGCAATGAGGTATAATTCATTTTATCAACTATGAACTACATTACATACATACAACAAACGCATTTCTTCCATCGTCCATCTGATGAACAGCTGCCACCATTCGTTGAACCGGATTGTAAGATAAAATTGTTTTTTACGAGAATTGGTGCCAGTTAATCGGCCGGTAGATATTGCCCCACTTAAACTCTTCCATTTCTGGTTCTCTTAGCGCTAGGCAAACTTTCTTTTGCCTATAACTTTTCATCGTGTTGATGTTTTCTGCTTGGTGTACAACGAACTCGAAATGCATCGAGAATGCAGGTCGTAGCCGATTCGGTGTTGATTGCAAGGAAGAAGCCAAGGAACTTAGAAGCATCCTCCCTCAAATCAATTGATTTCTCTGGTAGATTGTGCGGGTTAGGGTTTGCGAAATCGATGCTGCTACGTCCGAGATGCAAGACAAGTCAAGACCATTTGTGAGCTGCAAGGAGTAAACCACTTAGGTTCGATATATTTTCACGCGATAGTGGGTTTGAAACATGAAGAGACGCTGCTTGCGCTTGAAGGAGCATCGCAAGAAACTTTTCTAGTAAATATTTCTGCTGCTTTTGTTTGTATGTTTGCCAAAGTTAAACATCCATCCCCACATTCAATTAAAATCCTCTGGATCAATCTCTGAATTAAAAGGGAATGTTAAAGTTGCGGTTGGGTCGGATTTGGCTTTACAGTAAACGGCCTGCTTTGATAGCAATGCATGCTGTTGGCTGCGGAAGTCATCACGGAAGCCAGCAGTTCCGTGACGCGACGGAAATGAGCTGTGAAGGTGGCCGCTTTGGCAGCAGGCAATCAAATTCCCACCGGAACATAAGGTTAACTTAGTTTCCCTTTTGACTCCTGGCGCTCGGCGAGTCAACATCGTCAATGAAACAACATAAAACTAACATAAGACGACGCCGTTGACAATCTGTTGTGAAGAGTCAAAGGCGAAAGAGTTGGACTGGGATGGAAGGGAGGATATTGTCATGATTATGATGTGCCGTTTATTGCAAACAAAACGGTGAAGCTATTCTCGCTCCCAGCCATTCTTCCCCATGGTCAGGGTATCCACTTGAAATGGCTAGTCCTTGGCTTATCTGCAAACTAAAAGGACTCAGTTGTGGCGAAAAAGATCGATCGCAACCTTTTAAGTACTTCGATAGCGAGCGCTCGTTTCGGCGTAGGTGTGTTAGAGAGAGAAGTTCATTGTTGGACATGATGAAGTCCGTGCCACCGGTGACTTGTTGATCTACTCAATTTGTCTTCAGTAAATTGATTGAGATGGAACTGTTAAGGGAAACTCTCCGGCTCTTTGGTCATTGAAGCATCAGTTTGCAGCGATGGGAGCTATTTACTGGAATGTTTTAATATTTTTTCAAGTCAACTACGATGAAAACATGAACTAGCATCGCGGTTCCTTGTTGTTTATTTTACCGGGATCCCGTGAATCATCAACCAGCAAATACTTGTTTTGTAGAATAAATAATCGCTTTATCATCCTCGTGCACGCATCCCGACACTTACAGTAAGCATCATTCCTCGCAAAGTTTCACGCCAACGCGCTCTCTTCGGCAGTTCGATTAACCATTATTGGGTTAGCCGTTTGTGCTCCAGCGAATCACCGTGAGCAGTAATTTATACAAAAGCACAACCATCCCCAACCGATTGTCTGGGATTTTCCTCCTTCTCTTTGCCGCAACGATGAAAAGATTAATTCATTTCCAATCGTCGCTCAAGAAAGTTCGCTCGAAGGAACAGGATGGGGAAGATTATTTGCTCCTGTCAAGCAAAGATTACGGGCTATTGGAGGGTGTTTCGAGGTTCCTTTTTCTCCAGTGATTATTGAGCAAGCCACATTATTCCCGCGTGAAAGGCGCTTCTGGTGGGCCGCTGATTGCCGTACGCAATGAATATTCAATGCGATTGAGCTACTGAGCGACAGCCCACCGTACAACCGTCTTGGGATTGATCTTTGATGCCGGGTTTACGGTTACCAGCAAAATTGTGCATACTAACTAGAGCGCTGTTTAGCGGACACCGTAAAAAAGAAACCCCTAATTGTGAGCCACAACAGCGGATCGTGTCGCGTTTAATTTATTGGACAATGTAACGGGTGTTATCGGCCTGTACATAAGAAAAGAAGCTAAGAGAAATCGATCTCTAATTACAATATTGTTCTACATTGCAGAAATATGCTCAAACAATTGCATCGCTCGTGCCCAGAAGATGCTGAGAAGCGGAAAATGCGTTTAAAACATTAATGAGGATTAACAACTTCTCAAATTCCACTCCGATATTCGCTAGCCATCCTGCCGAACAGCCGCAGGTTGTGGCTGTTATCATAAGCTGTAGGGATTTGGAGGGCTTTCGATTTTTACTCCAATTAATCCCACTTAGCGGTAATGAATTAACGCAAGTTGCGAGCTTACTTCGTAGAGACTTTCGTGTATTCGCGCTCCTATGTTTGATTCCTAACGGATGGCAATTAAGTTGATTTCCATGTTTTTAGCTCACTGATATCGAATGTAATTATTAGCGATGGAAGTCACCATTAGTTGACTGAAAACGAATCTTTATCTAATGAGTGTTACTTAGATTTTTTGTTTAGATGCAGGATTTAAGAGATATTGCGACGAGTCCAAAATTGCTGGTTTTCTCAATAATCAAAATCATTACTTTGTGTATCTCTTATATTTGTCTTCGAAACCGCATTCCACAGATCCAGCACAGAATCAAACGCCTCAAAACCAATTGTATTGGCCTCGGATGCGCCGTACATCCGTAACAACCAATCCACGTTAAAGCAAACGGTCAGGTGGTCGGTGGAGTGTCTACGTTATCCTGATATGGCCACCGGAACATTCATCTTCATTCCATCCTGCACTTATTGACCTCATCACACGGGCCAACCTGAATCGCATCAGCAATTCATTTCCAATAATCAACTCCGGCGAACATAGCGTCACATAGCAGCTGGCATTGCTGCTCGTCATTTCATGCTGCCCGCTTCTGGCACCGTGGGAATTGCGGGTTTGCCGTAGCTAAGCACAGATGAAAGATTTCTTAAGGCAAGCTCATAACAAATTGAAACCGTTTCAGGATCACTGATTCGGTGGAATGTAGCGATAGAAGCAATCTTTGAGTGAGATTCTGCTAGCAAACAAATCGATTATATTAGTTTCTTGTGAAATTTTCAGCTTCAAATTAATCAAGTTTCATTTCCACGACTTCTCAAACTTTCCAATATTCAATCGCTTATTAAATAATGAAGCGCAATGAATCATTCCTTTTTGGATGAGAAATCACAAATCAATCGTGCCGTCATGGCGTTTTACTGTACACCTTCACTTCCCAACCTTCCCAAATCTTGTTGTTTGTCGTCATGTTTTTTGCTCATTTTATCGAAATACTGTACGGGAGTCCTTTGCCAATGGTTCACCGTTGGTGGATCATTCTGCGAAATTTCGAAAGACACATTCCCCGAACGCTCGCCGCAGGGCTTGGAGGGGGAGAAGTTATTTACTTTTGCCACTTTTTGACTTTGGGGCTTGAGGAAAGCATCTCTGTTGACAGTTCTCTCCAAATGGACTTAATCGGTTTTAATCTCTTTGATGATTATGGTGATAGTAAGAGCATGGGCCTGCTCTACGCCCCGAGAATCGTGAACAAGTTGACGTGTCAGTCCGAGCGGAAAATTGGACTTTGCCTCACGCTTTAGTGGTTGTTTGTGGGAACCGACCAGAGTGGATGATGAATTTTCATTTGAAAATATCAATCAAGCCAAAAGTTTGTAATAGAAGGCTCATTTGTAGTTTGTAATAGAAGGCATACACATTTCTTATGATGTTGATCGGCACAGAAATAGCAACATAGCCTACTATGCGAGGATATCCATGGGCAACCCACGAACATATGGGTTGCTTTATACTTGCGCAAATGGCCGAAGCGAGTGTTGCTGAGTGAGCGATAGTTGGCTGTTTACTGCGTCATGTGACATAGAACAGACGAACCGAAATCAACAGTTGGTCTCGGCGAGACTGAATGGCCATTGATGGTATTTACGTAACGTTTACGACCTCACACATTAGACACCAAGGACGGCGGGGTCGTCTAAACCGGAAACCAAATATAATCACAGATAAGCGCCAATGCCGTCATTACTGGTAACTTTATGACTACAGTATCACCCTTGCTATCTTTCGCCTCTGTGACTCGGGTCGTGCTATGTTTGGCAATATGAAGGTCGTGAAAATGCAGGAAAAACCGTGAATCACGTGACAATTACCAGCAATACAGAGCAATGCTTTTGGTGTGTAACGGCGCGTTTGTTGCGTTATCAGTAATTTTATTAATTATAAGATAGAGATCTATATGCGCCCAGGGCGTTTGGAAATTGTTTGATATGTTTGATAAACGCCAGAGAGTTATAGTAGGCGAAAATACAATGGATTGGTATTTTGATCAATTCTACTACGGTGTTGCCATTGCTTATCGTACACCGTTAATCGTTCATGAGCCGAAACGAAGGTTCGTGGGTGACGGTTTAATGTATGTTTGTTCGTCTTCAGGTGTGGGAATGGATGACGAAACAAAATGGATTTAACTAAGCTATGAAAGTGAAAACACAATATTTACATAAAAGCAACATGGGAAACAATCAGATAATTCCGCATCGGCAGGCGATTGACATAAATTGTCACTCATTGAGACAACCAATTCTGTATAAGCAATCGCTCAGGCCACCAGAATCAGTCCTATGAAATTGCGTAAGGCTAGAATTTCCATCGCCGTTGGTGATTACATGATTTGGTTTATAAATAAATTCTCAGAAACCCGGACTTTTGCAAAATGCCAATGCTTCCGGGTGTTATCTAATATTTTTGCGGTAATTCAAATCCTGTGATTTCACCAGATAACCAACTGCAAAGAAGATATCTCGCTGTGCTGTGTGCATCAGATTACATGATTACAAATATTGGCATAATACCTGCCAGACAAATACAAATATGAATAAAATTCAAATGATCGAAGGATTATTTGAGCAATCTCAGTGACCAAAGAAGGGAGCAAATTGAATTGAAAATTTACAGGATATTATACTTCCCAGCGCTCGTTGAGCGATGATTTAACAATGCAAGGCAAAGCTAGAGCTTTATCAATACATTTCGTAACTAAATTGTTTGATAAATGCCAATCAAAACAACAGTATTGATCTATCGATAACAAAAGAAACCACAATATACGAAAGGCAAACGCATTAGAAAACAATTGTCCATCGATTTGTGAGTGCCCTGCTAAACGATTGTCCCACAAACAATTTTTCGGACTACCTTCAGCGCAGTAACAAGTAACATCCAAAGGCTAGGTGTAGCACACATTGTAACGAGCAATATCCTTTTTAAGCTTGACCCATTGAGAAGACATTGTGTATCTTTCGATTGGCAAAATGGACATGGACAAGGAAAAAAAAACTTCACGTAATGAACAGCGCAACGAAAAGGGTTTCCCAGAAACATATCACTGCGTTCGTGTGGCCTTTCGGCATCCTACTAATGGCGACGTAAACGGACATACTTATCAGATTCGTCAAGAATGTTTTGTGGCTTGGCAACAGCCCCCGAAATTGCTCGGAAGTTATTCCCATTGATAGTAGCTCCTAGAAATGGCACTATTGATATTCTGTGAGAGCACCTTCCTTTCTCAAATCTAGGTATAATCCTTCCAGAATACTCAAACACAAATAAATGAACTCAAAGCATTTCCGCTGACTCATAATTCCCAAGACGCAGCTTGTGTAGTCGATAATAGTTCGAGAAACAGAAATCAAAATGGATTACACTTCTTCTGAGACCACACAGTCGATGAAAAGGACGACAAACGCAGCAACTTACGCGACACTAGCTTAAAGCATAACGGGAACACATAATCGAGTCGCATAATTATGCTTAATTCCTAGTGTCGTTATACTTTGCGACTCGTCTCGTCATCGTCCTGCTGAGCGGTGTACGTGTGACGTATTTGTTTGTCAACACTCACACCGATTGACGCGGATGGCAATAACGAGGGCAGGATGTGAATTTTCCTACAAAAGTGTGTCACCACTGGAACAAGCCTCGCATTTGCTATTTGGATGACATTTCCCGTGCCGTGTGCGTCGATTATGCTGCCTCTGCATGGCATTCCACTTATAGTTTTCTAATCAGCACTGCCAGCTCACTGCCACATCCCCAATGTCATTTGGAGTTGGGAAACTCATTTGAAAACAAACAACTCTATAGATCCGCCATTTAGCGAGCAGAATGACCCACACACCACATCGTTTAACCGCTTCCTGCTAATGAACAGTCGTTAATAGTAACTTATCTGTACTCTGGCCACAGCTGCGGTTAATGTGTTAGGATTTCTTTTTAGGTATCCCACCTGTGTTCACGCGCTTTAGATGTTGCGGATCTATTAGAATTAAAACTGCAAAATTAGAATTAAAACTGCAATACTCTAAAAATACTACCATAAGTCGGTCACTTCAATTCATCGTCGTCCTCGGTTCCTCGGGAGCCATAACTTAATCCTCCCATGCTCATGCAAAGTGGTACTTTACTCGCCACTTCAATGTTCAGGGTAGGAGTGTGGAGGAAAGCTAGCAGTCTGCAAAAGACCACACCTGCATATGGCCACTAATTGCTATCGTATAAGTTCATGGTCAACAGCAGTAGCAACAGCACGAAGGAGGCGGACGTGTGTTAAATTCAATTAAAAGTGAATCTTTAAAGACTATTACCACAACGCAGCATGGATGCTGTGCGTATAGCATAAAAAAAGATATTCTCTTTTTCACTTTGTGTGTGTTGTATATTCCATGTGTTTGTTTTAGCTAATCGATTTATGGAGTTCTTTCCGAGAATTCATTTAGATGCATCTCTTCAACTCCACTCAACCCAACTGGAGAGTCTTCAAAAAGGGAAGAGGTTTTTGTTTTCTGATGAGAGCCAACGATAGTCACAGACAGAAAGTAGAAATCTATCGCAAGATGCAATGTAATCTTTCGGGAAGCTACAGTTGTTGCACGAGCTGCACTTGTGCCGAAGAGTATCATAAGGATGAGAAGCGGAACAAGGATCAAAACATCACGAACGAACTCCGCTTATTGCTGCCTTAGGCAAGCTCAATCGTGCAACAGTTGGTCTTTACGAGGCAGCAATCTGTGCGTTATGTCTTTAGCGCAAGACGCTAGGATCATACGTGTCGTACGGAGTAAAGATTCGCACGATATGAGAGGTCAATGGAAAAGAAAACAGATTTTAAAATACGACAAAGTGGCAAGCGTAGGGCTAGCACAACACTCTCTCTACACCAAGCGCCATAGCCGCTTTTTCCTTGCAGACACTGAGACGCCAGCTTTGCAGCAGGAAACGAACCATTTCGGAGGATTTCCTGCCCTTGAAACAAGAATACTTACACGTACGAGTCGGTTGAGCCGCACGCAAGGTAAGCTGCCAACTACCCAAGGCACACAGGAGATAGATAATAATATAAAACTTCATATGGCCAGTCCAGTACAGTCGGCCTGTAGAAGTGCCTTACGCCTCGTGGGAGAAGAAGGCTCACAGGGTGATGATGAGTCAGCTGGATGGATGAGCAGGAAAATTTGATTAATTCACTCGACCCTAGCACCACTCGGGCATCCTGAAGGTGCTAGACGAGGTTAGCCAGAGAAGACTTTGCCGCAGGATCGTCTTATGACGCATGACCTGTGGGAGAAGTTTAGTTTTAATCCCTCGGCTAAGGTGAGACTTTAAAGCCTTGATGCTGGCACTGCGTATGATGAATTTCATTCATCAGCTTCCATCCAATAGTCCAACAATTCCAGAAGAAGAACTCATGAAAATGCCTTCGTTTTCACGGTTCCTATTTCCGGGTACCGTTGAAGTGGTGGTTGGAGTAAGATGATTCAATTACACCGCCTCTAAACGAAACCACCAACAAGACGGTTTTTCTAGGTCTGGAGTGATTCAAGGGGACTAAGAAAAGCCAAAAATCCTGTTCGGAGGATTGTGCTTGAGGAGCAGGATGGTAAATTAAACTGGACAATCGAGTTGTGATCTACTTTTGCGATTAGCATTATTCTTGGGAGGAGAGAAGGAAAATGTAACCCCAGTGCCGAGGCCATCCTGGGCATTTCCTCGCTCGTGTGCAGATGACAATATCGGATTATGTTTTTTAGACTCATCTTAAATTTACAGTATAAATCGAATGTGCTGAAATATATGTAACCACATGGCCATACATAGTGCACTACATATTTTTTCATTTTTTTACTTATTTTTCGAAGGAACTTATTTTCATAAAATTGTATCAAGAGAAACATTACAATTTACTTCACTCACTAGGAAATAACGAAAATTTCAAGAGATGCGCCTCCATCCGGAGCACATGGTTGATGGAGCTCATAACAAATTGTGCTTCAAAAAAAGGGTCTGTAAGCACTAAACTGATGTCCCCTCACCGTGTGGCATCACAGCTTAATGCATACCTTGCACTTTACCTGGTTCGATTTTGGATCAATTGATTAGGGACCCAAACACAAACCATTTGGAACTCATTTCTTATCCATTCGTCCAATTACACTGGTATGTCCCGCCGCTGGTTAAACAGCATTTCAAAACACTTTCCGAAATTATCAGGCCTCTCCGGTAGGCGGGTGACGGATTCCCGATTCCTCCCACCTGACCTGGCTACTATAGCAGATGTACCTTCGTTGCGAAATGAAAAATTGTTTCATAAAAGTTCACTCACTGTTTCTCGAACTCCTGGAGCGCACTGCGGATTCACAGACTTACAGCCCTAGACGTTTTCCTACCATTTCCGCTTTGTTTGGAATGTTTTCCTTATTTTTTCGCGATTTATGTGATTGGAAAAAAGCGGAATTTTCATTTGCCTGTCAGCAGACTTCTCCCCTTTTTTGTCAGTTTTTTTTTTAACAAAAAGAAAATCTGTTCTACTTTTTGATTACTCAGCCGGAGCTCTACTCGCGTGAAAGAAAACACCTTTTGATTCGTGGAGAATCCGAAGTTGAAGTAAGCGAAGT
>NC_064877.1:162500-170000 GCF_943734665.1 Anopheles aquasalis | reverse complement strand
GTAGGGCAAACCGTGCCGCGCATTTCGTAAAAAGCGGCACATTGGAGAAGAAGACATGCTGCCGAGGTGAGCGTGAGAGTGCGTACGCGGTTGTGACTGTTTGTGTGTAAGGCGACTTGCGTCCGAGAAAGGGGTACGAAGCTTATAGATACCCCCAGCATACCTGTGCATAGCTGTGAGGTACGTCATTTAAATTTGGATAAATCCTACCTGCGCGGTTGCGTTCTGCGTAACATGTGCACTTTCGGCTCGAGATTCTACTCGTACACCATCCTACTGCTGCTGCTGTGCTGAGCCCCATGCCGAAATGAAGAAATGAACGGGTTGTGCAACCTGTAGTAAAGTGTGTGTTGTGTTTAGGCTCGACAACAGGCATCTAGAACCGTAACACGGTGTGACTGTGAGACAATAGTGTGTACACCTTGCATAAAAGGTACAGGCTAGTGATCTGAAAAATGCACATTAGCGACAGAGCATGTGACGGTGAACCAGCGAGTGTTAATCATCCCAAAACAGCCACCTGATCTGAGTTTGCTGATCTTCGCAAAGCCATCATCGACGCCGGAGTCATCATAGCAGCGGAAACCGCACCCTTCTTCGTTTGGGTTACTTGGATTAAAATCAAACGAAAGACTGCATCGATCGACGAACGGAACAAGAAAGAAACCCTACGCAGCGTCGGTGGAAGTCATCTGTAAATTACATAAACAGCCTGAACGCAGTGTATAGAAGGTAAGAAGCATTTTTCTTTTCCGATCTTCCCTGCAATTTCCACCAGTTGGCTCATAATTCAGCCAAGTGCATAAAGGACCCATGAAGCTTTTTGCTGTGTTTCACAAAATTCCTTCAAAGCGACCTAAAATTTACAACGTTATCGGAAATTTGATCTGCATCCGCTCCGTCATGCTGTCGCACTTTTATACTCCATCTCTTTCCCTTGCCTTGCTTTCCAGTGGTCGGTAGCGGACTGTGTCTAGCGGGCGGACGATCAAGTTCTCACGTTCATGTTACGAGCTTGAGGCTGTCTTGCTTTACTCCTTTTGGCTTGTTTTCTTCGGTGTTGATCTTCGGTTGACCATCGAGAGACGCTCGCTGAAGTGGGTCGTGGGCGAGCCGGTTCATAAAAGGCACAAACGCACCCGTGGTCCCACCGAGAGATCCAACCACCCTTTTCGGAGGTGAGAAATCGCAACCATTTCGTGTGTTCTTTCCTAGCGCTTTTTCCTGGATGGATTTTGGATGACACCAATTTCCATCTCTTCAATATGTTATTTGTATGCACCTGAATAGATTCCGAGTTCCCCGTTAAACTCAGTAGGCGACACGAAAAACACTTTTTTTAAATCATTGTGCATCAAATGAACCCAGGTTACCGTGGTGACCTCACTTGGTTCTCTTTCCACCGCCGAGCCGTGCTGTAAGTGTGCCAACCGCAGTGTGTGGTGACAGTTTATGCTTAGCACATGCCTTATTATGCTGTGAACGGTTTATTTATTCTAGCATGTATGGGCGACATAACCGCAGGAGGGGGATAGAGAATTCACTGCAGCGCTGCTGCTCCACAGAGCCACTCTCTCAATCACAAGCCCTTCTGCATATGGTGATGCATTTCAAACCTGAATCGCGGTGATCGTCAAAGTGAAAAGAAACAAGCAAAAGCAAAGCAAACCAGCTAGCCAGCCAGGCAGCGCTAGCGCGGTTGCTGATCGCCAAATTGGATGATCGTACCAGCCTTTTCGACTTACGCCAACATGTGCGCGGTGAGTGTTTCCAATTTGCTTTGTGAATCTTTAGGCCACAACTCCCTTGCTCCGAGAACGGGGGGATACGATTGCACATGTTGCACCTAAAAAACGGTAAAACCATCTTCAGCTTGTACCATCAATACGTTGAACCCGCATGCATTGGTTAGTTTGGGTACAATAAACCAATACCGTCGGCTTTTGCACAAAAAAGAGTGCGAAAAAATCTGGTTATTCCAATCATTTTTCTGTTTCACTTTTTTGTGGGAACACCATTTGCTGAATCAATCCATCGAATGCATTGAAAGTATATGTAAATATACCTTCCCAAACTAATCAGTCGACCATTTGTCAACTGCAAACACTCCGTGTTGAATGATTGATTATGCATTTTTGTCCTGTCGATGGTGGCGTTGGCATTTGACCCATCCGGGTGTGGTGATGCGAATCGATTCCACTAGCACACGCGCTCGGGCATGCACGATTCTTATTAATGTGAATGAGGCATATATGAGGGAAAAAACATCCAAATCTTCTTCTACGCTCACCAGCCTACGGATTCTATGCAACTTGTTTTATGTTTTTCGAACACTAAAAACGGGGAGTTGCCTAAAAATAGGTTCCAGCATCAGCAGAGCAGCATGGCACACGTAACACGAATGAGTTTGTGTGTGGTTGCGTCGATGCCGTTGTCGCTTGCACTTCATTACCATTATCACCATTAGCCGGGCCAGTGACAGTGAGTCAGATGCAGATGTGTCGCTTTCCTCAACGAGAGTCAGGCCACGTGCAATCAGGCTAATTCAAGTGCCGGCGGCTTCAAGCCATACATCTGTCCAATTAGCGCGTTGCGGATGATCAGTTCTAGCACAATGCTGTTAACATCATTCCACCCCCTTCACCTAGTGAAGGCAGAGAAGGGTGGTGAATTGGTTGAAGAACTTTCGTACTCGCCTCAATCGCAGACCATGCCATGCGCTTCAGTAGACGTTTTTCCGCTGGGAAAATTTGCTTTTCCAAACTCAACCAATGACTCCTGGTCTCCACTGGCTCGGATTCTGGCTTGCATTCCTTCCAGGGCTCCAGTGTTGTTTCCGTTTTCCATTCTGCCATGAGCGCTTCGTGTTTGTCCTCATGCAAATGGACCGATCCAGTCGCCCGAGAAGAGAGAACGACATCGAACGCCCGATGGATACCGTTTTCCCACGGCGAGGCGTGTGTTGTCTTCGTTGTTCCTTTTCTTATTTTGAACGCGCGTTTTTCTTGTTTTAGGAAAACGATTTGAGATGGACCCGAAAACGCACACCAATTATGGTTCGGTTCGATGGTTCGATGGAAATATTGTTCTGTCGCTGGTGGTGATTCATAAAGATGAAACCTGATATATATGATAATAATTTCTGGTGAATTGCTTTCACTTCATGGAAGACCATAATAGCGTGCACGGTGATAGTATCCTCTAGATTTAATCCTTGCCGTAATGGCCCTTGGTCTTTAGTTGACCGGACAGTAGTGCAATAAGTGATTTAGCATAAGGGATATGTGGTTTCTCATTCGAAGACCATAAGTGGAACAGCGAGAGGTGCAACTAAAGATGACTGTTGAGAAGATGATTGCATTCCTCTGGGGGCTTAAAGACTCGCTCCTGTTATCGTGTGCCGGTTGCTGACCAACATTAAATTTATTGTCTTTTGAATAACTCATAAGCGCCACTGGCATCACGGTAAGAGGTGTAGACATGAAAATTCCACCCAGATCATCCAGCAGAACACACAAGCTTGTAGCGGCACTGAGCGATGAATGCTGGCCACTTTCAACATGATTGCAGGAGAGGATTTTGCCGGCTGACCGAGGCTGCAATGAAAACATAATCTTTGTATGTTCGGTTGGCGGATGTACAGGCGAATGAATAAATCACTTAAATCTCAGCCTTTGGGGGAAACCATGGCATGACGTAGACCATGTTGAGCTCTTGTGCTCTTGTCTTGCTATCCTTACAGGAAGCATTTGTTAATTCGCATCTATTTTCCCACCGCAACCGATTTCAACTGGAACAGTCTGAGCATTGGCCGCTCTCGTCAACACCTTCCAATCCTGGCCGCAAACCAGCTCCTTGCGTGTCTTGGATTTGGAATTAATTTTCTCTACAAAATTCAATTATAATCCCAAAAGGGACTGTGTGCAACATAGCATAAGACCGCCGTTAGGTTGAGATTTACTTCCGGACGTCTGCCAGTACGGTTCAAACCACACGAGCGAGAGCAGCTGATGAAGGGCATTGTATCGGAAATGAGCACGCGAGCCGTCGAGCCAGTGCTCAAGAACCTTACCCGGCGCTATTCAACGAACGGTGGCCCCTTGAGCTTTTCCAGGCGCACTGCTTCACTGGATCATAAAAGGGCTGGACCAGGATGCTGTAGGTGGTGGCTAAGCGGTTAAGCAGCGTGTGCTGTACAGTCGTAGAGAAATCATGTTCAAAGTGTTTGCAGTTAGCCATTCCACAAATCCTCGTTCCTTTTGATCCCCTTTCGAAGAGCGCCGGTTAAGGACTAGTTGAGAAAGCGCTCCCCACCTATTGCCACAAAGAAATACAGCAATTTGTTAATACGATGTAATCACGGAGTATAGATAATTAATTAATGGAGTTTTCCCTACTCATCTGCAAATAACAATTTGAAAAATGAGACACCTTTCTGACACGAGTTTATACTAAATTATAAATAAATTTAGTTCCTGTTTCTGTTTAGTATTCTGAAATAATAGCATGCGAATGCGAATGCGTTTAACAAGATCAAAAACTATGGCGAAAGACACGCATACAATGGCGTAAAGTCAAGGAAGAGCGTGGAAAGGATGTTTATTTGACTCAATTCTTCGGACGGACGGACGGACTCGACATATCTGGAGGCATTCTCAAGTCGCTGGGAATGGAAAACACACATGAATGTCAGCATTTTAATTGTTATTTTTCCGGACGGACAATTAACATCAAACAAGTGGCCAGGAAAACGACCAAACTGACACACATGCGCATAATGGCACTACCGCACGGTGCGGTAATCCTTTTCATGGTTTCACTTTGGGCAACAATGCCCAGAGTGTGGTCGAGGATAACAGTTGTTCTTAACATACTTTACACATACATTTTTGCTTCTTTTCTATTTCATTGAGAGTTTTCGAAAAGTAAAAACATAAAAATAACATTTTCCAATTGCACAAACTCGACCTCATTTCTCTCGCTGACCTTTGACTTCTTAACAGTTAAACCTCGCCAAATTGGGAGTAGGGACTCACCGCATATTTCGTCTCGGGTCATTACCCAGACTTGCACCTCCATTCGCCAGGTCAAAGGCCTTCAATAGCGGGTGTTTGCAATGCAAATGAACAGAGTCCTCATTCCACGACGAGAGTATGACCACCGGGAAGGTGACGTAGAATTTGTCGTCACGGGTCAACTCATGTCTCCAAAGTAGTAATAAGCATATTTCACTCTCTCTCACACGAAAGCCGGCTTTTCCGATTTATCTGGTGATAATTTTGAAATTTGAAACGAAAAGTGAGCTCCATTCCAAGAGATAAATTTGATTTCATAACCATACTCCACCATGCCGATCTTGGATTTTACCAGAAAGGAAAGTTTTTGGACAAATTTCAACTGTTTAACTGCTTTCCTCGAGCATTCCATTTGGAAAACTAGTACGCTAGAGCAACAGCCGGTCAAGATTATCATCGTTTCGGGCACGGAGAACCGGGTTCTACCGCTCTCCGTCTGCTCTCTCTGTTTTCCTGTTGTTAATCTATCTAATTTCCGTTCCGTAAAATTTCCGACCGGTAATTTCGTGACCAACGAACGAGCACGTTTGCTGGGGAAAAGCTATTGAGTGACGGCGACAGAGTTGCCACTCTTGTGGCAATCCCCTTCGCCCGGGGGCACCCAAAGGGTGGGGGTGTGTGTGACATTTGGTGAGGTTTTTGTTTTTTGTTTTCTTCCCCAACCCATCCCTTCGCCTCCTTGTGTGCAAATGAGGGTTGAACACGACCGGACGGGGTTGTGTCGAATGTGTCAAGTCGAAAGCTTAATGAAACCACAGAGCGAACCTGCTGGTATTGCTGGTGCTGAAAGTTGGGTTTGAATATTTTTGATAATAAAAAAAGCGAGGAAATTATGCGGAGATCCCAACCTTATAACCCATTTCGAAGCAGTCGAGGTAGGCGCCTCCATTGCCGGGGTTGAACTCAGGGTTTCGGTTTCACATTTTTCCCTTCTTTCGGCCCGTTCTAGCAATATCTAGTTTGTTCTTTGCGTCTGTTTCACAAATAAACTCTCTTTTCAAAGCCTTTGCTCATCGAGAGCAACTTGCACCAGACCAGATTTAATGCAACGAGGAAACGAAATGGTTGCTTCGGGAAGAAATAAAGCATTCACACCAAGAGGACCAAGAGGCCGTCTTTGAGGTTGCAACCACATAGCGTGGAAAGCCGCGTGCGCAAACTCATAAGACGCGAGCACCAGGCCGTTAAGATTCTTTTGTTGGCACAGAATCTGGCTTGCCATTTGAGCGAATGCACTCCGCTCGTTTTCGGACCCGTGGATGCTCGGGCCATGTTCTCTTCATTTACATTTTGTGTAGTTTGCATTGCTAAATACCTCCGGACCACCTCGCCTGCGACCGGTACAATCCTTTTGGACGGACTCTGCTTTGGTTTCCTTCTTTTGAAAGGCGGCTTCCAGTGGAGCTTCCTTTTCGAGGGCCGCATCCTCCCCAGAATTGCTAAAGACGTACTGTTTCGCTTTTAATTGCTGGTGCACATGACACTGGTGGAATGGACCGGGTGAAGCCGGAACATCCGGAAGCAACAGAAGCCACCGCTACATTACGTTCCGCTCTTGGGCGACTCCACGGTCACGGTGAGGTCGGAATGGTCGGAACCGAACACTAGCACAGTGTACATAACCCGCAAACCGAAAGGATTCTGCTTCCGTGGATCCGGCATTGTTTTCCGGTTTTCATTAAACTTTCAACGGAACCCAGGCGCGCAGCAGCGAGGTCGGTACACCATTCTCCATCGTGCCATCGTCATCCATCGAGTTTAATCCAACCGCCCTCCCCTGTACTGCGATGGGTGTAAATCCCCTCCTCAAACCCAAAACAACACCTCATCCTCCCTTTTCCTTCTCCATTTCTTTTCCATTCTCCAGCATGATCCTGCTGGATTGTTTAGTTATTCAGTTTCAGGAAACTTCTCTTCTGCTACTCTATTGTTTGATAGTTCCTGAAATCCTTATAGTCTTAGGCACGGCCACTTGCGACAATCCGATGAATGATTATGCAGAATCAGATTGTCGGTTAATGTCGCAAAAGACATTTACAAAAGTGTTGAGCGTTTTTTGGGATGCTGCTGCTGATTGTCTAGTGAAGTGTCTCGACAAAATGCCCCTTTTTTAATGCGTATACTTTCTTGTGAAATGCTCTAACTGTGTTGTAAATATTGTTAAAGTATTAGCATAACGGCGAACTCGGAAGTAAGCCACTTGACTTTGGGCCGACGACCCATCAAAACAATGACTACCGCACGCACGCACCATTTTCACTAGTGTGTGTTGCGTGGGGAGGTTGAAGTTTAAAAACAAAAAAGGGTTCCTCGCCCACCACCCCCAGCGTGCTGTTTGCCCTGGTCGATGGAAGATAAACTTATAACAGCCTACAAACATCCAGCGCCGCGCACCAAGTCAAACGCCAAATGCAAATGCCTTCTG
>NC_064877.1:145000-157500 GCF_943734665.1 Anopheles aquasalis | reverse complement strand
TTTTTCAGCTTCAAAATGTATTCTTTTGTCCAAAGAAACGTAGGTTTCCTATTGAAATGAGATGGATACATCTTGCTTCGTAGCATAGAAAGTTAATTCGATAAGTGTTACTGAGTGATGACATGGATGTAGAAGGTAGCGAAATCGTCCGGATATCAAATAAATATCAGAAATTCGAGTGGCTGTTCTTCACTAACCTTAAGATCCCTTTTGCTTGACGAACTATTGGTAATGAACATCTAAACGATGATGCATTGAAGAAGGCGAAAGCAAAACGATTAGTTCTCTAGCTCATTTATCAGAAATTTGAAGAGTTTTGCAAAAATGATTAAAGAAAGCAATAGAATGAAAAGCATAGGCACTCAAAACAAGCAGATAAGATTATGAAAGTAAAATACATTATAGAAATAGAATTGCGGAGAAAGCACGAGGGTATCATTCCTTCGCGTACGAGTTACCATTTTTATGAAAGAAGCAACTTGGTTATTGTATTTGTTTGTCTCGCTAGCATATTTATAAGAATTTTTAAAAGTTCAGCAAATATTAAGGATAAAAGGAAACAAAAAAAGAAGAAAGATAAGAAAGAACTACTCGCCCTTTACTCCTTTACTCGCCTTTACTCGCCAATAAAAAAAATCATTGGTTGTTAAATGGACAATACATTGTATATTGTTTCAGATTTATGAGTCTCCAAACTTAATCTGAAGCGCAACAAACTTTGCCAAGCGAAGGAAAACAAAATAAAATATAAAAATAGAATTGCGGAGAAATCACGAGGGTATCATCCCTTCGCGAACCAGTTGCCATTTTCATGAAAAAAACAACTGCAAAAAAGAAAGCATAGGTGGAAACAAGGAAAACAAAATAAATCACGAATTACACGAAGAAGGTGTTAGAGAAACTGAACAGCGGCATGCATGGTCAGTTTAATATAGTAGATCATACGTAAAGAAGAATCTTGGGCAGAAGATCACGAAGGTATTGTCCCAGTTGCGTCCGATTGATAAAGGTTATCAAATTTCGGCAGGCCCTCGAAATGCACCTGATGAAGTTGCAGATTATGGCAGGTAAAAGTTGTCTTTCATTGCTAGAGGATGAAGATGAGGAATATGACCAGCTGGCAAATAAGTTTGGAGGATAAGTTTGGTTGTATGCCACTATTATTCATAACAAGCTGCAATCACTTGTGCCAATGCCATCATCAAAAATGCAATAAGATGCATATAAAGTGATAAGGACAATGATGATGATGATAATGATGATTGAACCGACCAATAATATCAGAAATTCGATTGGTTCATGAGTCTTTCGGTAGAGGAACGAATTTACGAATGTTCGCCCAGCAACGATTACATGAAGAATGTAATCTTTACTCTGGCTGTAGCATAAAAGGTTTGTACACTAGCAGAAGGAAAGATAAATAGTACAAACAAAGGTAAATAAAGCTCCGACTCTGTTTCTCAATGGTGAGAGATTATTATAAGCATAAGTTGCCAGTTATCACTATAGCAATTGTAGCAGCAATTGACCACAATTATCTATAACAACCATTTAAGTGAAAGCACATATCTGTTATCTTGATCTGTTACAAATTGTTTACAATCCATGTAAAAATCTAGTAAAACCAGAAGATGAATAGAATAGAAAAAGCTACACGAAGAATTTGGTTATTGTATTCGCCATATTTTAGTATGGGACTTATTGAAAAAAAGATAAAAAGAAAATCCCAACATTTTCATTCCAAGGCAATCAAGTAGCAAGCCATTGTCAATACGATAATAATTCTGGGCTAGCGAATGTTTCATATAAGCGTTTGAATTTCCTCAAGATGTAAATATGCTTCTGATAAGGCCCCTCATCAGTATCCTACAATTTGTACCATAAATAATGATTTCTGCAAACAGCGTTGAATGATGTTGATTGCGTAGCGTAACTAATTGATTGAGATGTGCGCGAAGTGTCAAGGGACACATGTGTGGAATCGTGGATTGCAGTTTAGGGTTCGGGATCGTTCGGGATCGATCGATCCAGATACATCAGGCAGAATGGACTTAATTTGGGAATCATTCTGTTCATCAGTTGCCAGATACCTGATACCTGAAATGAAACAAAATCAAATCAGTTGTGCATATGAATTAATTCGAAGTAGCATTCGTTGCCTTACTTCCGATTGCATTTTCGATTATGTTCACGGTAACATTGTAACAAATAGAGCGATCGGTAACATTTCTACTCATGTGGGATATGCTAAAAGATGAAATAAAGAATATTATGCAGGCACACTAATAAGAGCCAACAATAACACAAACGCAAAAAAACATTGAATGTATAAAAATGGATACATTCTAGTCAATTAAATTCACTTACTTTGCTCAAAGCCAACTCCATCCATAAAGCCATTACGTTGAATTGCGTTCGTTGTTTACTGAGGATCGCGCTGTTGATCTATCATCAGATTTTTTTCAATTACTCATCACGAGAATAGAAGATGAAAGAATAAACTTCACTCACGAATTTCGTTGCCACGCGCGATGCCATCGTCCTGGTCTGGATACACCATTCAATTGATTCACTGTGGGTTTGTTAAGGATGTTATGGATTAAGGATAAGGAGTTATGGATTAAGGAAAACACATAAGCAATAATCATCGGAATTGATTTTGTCATCTTTTGAGACTGTGGGCGCTGACAGGCATTCGCCATGTCGAGTGACGTCACACCCTATTACACAATCTTCCAATGATTTTTTTCTGGAAAACTGACGCACAAGTAGAACACAATTGTTAGCCATTCAAACCATCGACTGGGCAAACTAGTACTACCGATTTCTATCCTATTTTTCCGCACGAGATCTGTTAGTAGTCCCAACCAACACGTGAACTTACCATGGACAAGGTTCGTGAAGGATCCAACTGATCCTTCAGCAGGAGCAGCAGTACTCAATACGCACTATACAACACTACTAAACGGTTGAAATTGAACTCTTGAAAACTAACGATCATATTTTATCATTTGAACGAGTTGTGGTTTCTTTTCTTTTCACTGTCTCCTTCTCTCGAGCCGGCGCCCGAAAGCGTGGCCCGCCACAGCGCGGAATTAACTTTTCGGTTCCAAGGTTGAAGTGGAAATGGGCTGATGTTCAGCGCGAGAAGGAGTTTTATAGCATGTAGTCGTTCACTAACACAACATAACTCTTTGTTGAATTCGGAATGATGGTGGATTTGTCCTCTCGTCTCGTTTGCGTTTTTGGTGTGATAATGCGATCATCACAACGATATGCGATCATATTTTTTGTGGACTAATCGTGCTGTTGAGGGAGGGAACTTTTTTCCCTTATATGCTTCAAGAGATATGTTCCTTTTTGGGAACTGAGGACAAGAAGAGAGGCTTAAGGACACTCGTCTTTATATATAAAAATCAACTTACTTCTTTCGAACGCCCACAACTTGTGAACGAATGGGCCGATTTCACTCATTCTTTGCCCAATGAATTCATCTTGCTTTGCGGAAGGGCTTTGGTTGAGAAATCTCGAGTAAGATCTGTCCTTTTACGGCAAATTGGAACTCAACTTTGCACCGGATTCCCACTTCACTGCCTACTTGATGCGATACTAAGTTTGAAAGTATTGTTTCAAAACATTGGATGGCAACCAGCTCCAATGCCAACTGCGTTGAGTTCGATATTGTTGCTCTAATTTTATCATCATCGTCTACTGAGGTACTTTCTACAGTGATCACAAAATCAGTTTTAAATTGCACCTATCAGATTAAAGAACGTTTTGTTTGAGCAAATTAACGATGATTCGTCAAGTGATTTAAGTTTGGTAATTATTGTGGTTTGAATAAAAATTACGGCGAGTGCATCAAAAACTATATTTGATAAAAAGAAAATTATCTGATTTTAGTTGATTAATTTCTCAGACAGGAAAAATGCCTTCAATCAGAAGATCAAGAAAGGTGTGCGCAGTCGAAATTCAAAAAGACTGGCACTAATCCGTAAAAACCAGACCTCACAGCAACGGGATCAAGCATGTTTTCAGCTTCAATTACGTATGTCTGAAAATCGAAATCAAGATCTCAAGAACAACGAGAAAGGATTAATGATAGCGAAAGAAGAAGGCAACAACGCAACCGAGATCAGGATCGTTTATGTAGAACGAATGCGAATCCTCCCGTGGTTCATTCACATCGTGCCGCATTGCTGTATGATTGTACCATCCCCTACAATGAAATGTCGTGTGTTGAAAACGGGAATATAGGCCTCAAGATTCGAATGGCAGAACGAAGTTTCCCGGGAACCGGGAGTTTAAGATATTGGAAAACATGATTGCACCGTCAGCCGTGCTGTTATTGTTCTTTATCTTGATTGTTGCTTTGTTGTTTCAGGCTAACGGCCTACTTGCATTCGAATTTGCATTGCGATGTTACACTCATTACATCGATCATTACATTATTGATCATTACACTAATGATTGGTCAACGAAATGTTCTGCATTAGAAATCCTACGATAACTTGTATGAATTATTGAGCTCTATATAAACAAAACCTGAAAACTTTTTGACACGAGTAAAGGGCAGGTTTATGCGAATGCCCTGTAATATGTTCCTCAAAAATGCATAAGCTCACGCATGTGTGCCATTATCTTATGTTTCAAAAGGTTCAACTTACCATCATTTCAGCGAAACCTTACGAGGCAATCTAGTAAGCTCCCCTGCCTGCCCCTGGTGTACCTTTCCCGCCTGCCGCAAGCCAGATCGGTCTTCTCTCGCCATCCTGCTAAATCATTACGAATCCAGCCTGTGCCTTTTATGCTTGCAGGAATGCCACCATAATCGGTGAACAACTAAGAAGCGTGCGCGAGAAAACGAAGAAACAGGACGGTTCACTAGCGGTGTAAATCTTAAGCGCACTAAAAATATGATTTTGCGAGCCTCCCCACAGGTCGTGTCATTGGTAGGCGTAGGGTTGGCCACGGTGGTCCGGGTGCGCGAGATGGTTTTATTATCCTTCGGTGTTCTCGCTTCTTCCCTCTACGGTCATCACGCATCCGTCTTTTTGAGTAGGATCACATGCGGATTCCGTGGAGGATAGTGCGGCTTCTTTTATGAGCGCTGAACATCAAAATTGGCGCGATTTGAGGCGGGTAGGGGTCACGGCAGACGGTGAGAGCATCATGTTCGGACAAAAGGATGGACGATGCTCCTGACTGAGGACGGATCCATCGAAACGTCAATGGGTATCGTTTAGCAATGGTCGCGGAGTAGCAGTTGGCTGTAGAAGTGCAATTTGGAGTCGCATGTTCGGCGTTGCTACAGCTACCTTAGCCTCAGCAGCATCACATCCCCCCCGATTGTCCTGGAATTCCGGTGAACCATGGACGAGCGTCGTAAATCAATCGGGCGGACTGTCGAACGGACACGCACAGTCGTCGTCGTGCGAAGCACCAGCAGCAGGCCATGACAGAGTGCAACTTCACAAGGACAAATGTGTTAAAGGCGGTCAATGGATGCGTTTCAACTGCTAAGCATCTGCTGGAGGAGTTGTAAAAGGGGGAGCCGCGGATTTCATTTTGCCTTCCACATCGCCTGCTGGGAGGATTCGATGGTGCAGTAAAAAAAATAGAACCCCCTCCCTTCTTCCTGTGAACCAACCAAAAACCCAATACTAAACGAATTGTTTCAAGAGCAGCATCGCGGTTAAGTACCGGTGAAGGTAACGTTTTTCTTTCCAAAAGTGGTGGCGGAATCATTAAAAATGAAAAGTTTAATTATCTCAAAGGATCGATTCGTCAAGATTGATGACAAAGAGAAGCAGGCTGCCTGGCGGCTGATAGTTTGAGGAATTTATCGATCTACTCTAATCTCTCTGTCAATCGATTTCTAAATGGTTCGACAGGTTAAGGAGATGATTTAGGAAGCCTACGTGATGTAGGAATCGCTAGTGTTACGCTAGCGAGTGGGAGGTGATCGACTGGGCGGAGCGCTAAGCGTGAGACGGATTTGGTGGCGAAAATATGTTAATAAGATTCTGTCGTCTCTCGTTCCTCGTTGCTCTCATTGTGTGCTGAACATGACGAAAGTCTTGTTCGATGACGAGTCCACCCACCAAAATAAAATAAAATACCATACCAAAAATAAAATAAAAGAGTAAACCGCATGCGGCGTTACTAATCACAGTTAATTGCCGGGAAGAGGACTTTCCTCCCTCTCGTCGTAGCGCTGCCAGATTCCAGCGCCTCCCGAAGTTGGCCTTTTTGAGTCATAAAATCACTTCACTTCCAGCCGTCCGCTCTCTATGGTGTGTTACCGATGGCAGGCAGAGAAAGGGGTCATGTTTCTTTTGGATCATAAAACCGAAACGAGCTCTAATATTCCACAATACACCGACACACAAACACGAACGTATGGGTGCATTCATGGACGGAAATTAACTCCAGAACTTCACTAGAAAAAAATAACAAAAAATAACTGAAACAAATGGAAACACGAAATACATTCGTTCTGAAGCGTTCTGAGCAGAACCTTTGAAAATAGTGGTTCCCTCGTTGGGATATTTCTCGCCTCAACCACTCCGGTCGACCCGAAGATATGGATGGGCCAATTTAATTGCTTACTCCGGTGGGGGCCTACGACTCAGTGTACCGTCCGTGTGTGCCATGGTCCGTACAACGGGTGCACGATGGGAGCCTGCGTAGTCAGGAAGGAATGCCATATCAGCACCCGACGCAGGAAATGGATGATCGTCGGCAAGATCGCATTGCGTCAGGTCGTCAGTATTGCCTTTCATGCATGGTGTTTGAGCGACAATAAAAATTTGGCTGTTTACATTAAAGAAGGGGGAGACGGTGCTTGAGAGCAGAATGAGAAAATCGAGAGAAGAAAACTGTTAGAAAAACCACGAGGGTGACTGAGGCTACTCCGCGGAGAGAAATATTTTATTGATTGTACCAGATACAATTGTGTTCTCGGGATGCAAGTAAATGAGTACTGCTTTCTATACTGCTTTCTACACTGCTTTTCTATACTGACACTGCTACTTCTGTCTTTGCGTAAATTTAGTTTAACATAAAAAATAGGATACTCCGAACTAATATAGATTTAATTAGGTACCATTGATTAAAACCATTGTAGCAGGTTGTGGTTCGCGACGCTCGTCGTTCTTTCTGAAAAAGTATTTGGATAATAAAACATTTTTGATAAGGGCGTACTTACGATGTTGGCTACAGTTATTCGTGAAATAAACGATTACTGGGCTGGTGCTTGCATGAAAACACACAAAAAAGTCGACAGGTATTTGGAGGTTAAGTATATAATAGACGAACGAGTAACATAGAAATGGTTCAATAAGCTTTTATTTCATTATTAATGATCTAATCGTCCCGCATTCCTGTCTGTTTATGCGCTTATATGTTTTAATAGCTTCCTCTATTCACTGTTACGACATTACAGCATTAAACATTTGCAGTCAAAATGGCATTCATCTGATCAAAGGGGAATATTTTATCATAATACGTTATGATTTATGGAATGTGCCGGCTTCGCTTTGATGTTATCCTTTCTTTCAGTAATTTAGAGATTGTATGAGAGCAGATGGAATGATTGTCTGTAGCTGTCTTGCTCGTTTTATACAAATCTGACGACAATCAATTTTATTGCTCCATTGTAACATGTTACAGATCATCAACCAGCTTAAAGTGATTAAAATAATTACAAATTAATTTATTGTACGATTGATTCCAATTCTTGAATTGTTTACGGTGTGCTTTGAATTGACAGTTTATTACTATGTGATATTGTTTCTGAGATCCTGAATCCATAGCATAGCCTGTTCGCGTACGTCCTGCAGCCCAGTACATTCACTGACCTACTCTCACTCTATTCTATTCTACTGGTTTTTGGTATCTGGTGGCACTTTCTTCGCTTCCTTTCGTTTGTCTATCCTATTCTTTTTAGCGAGAGCAACAACATAACTTAACCTAATATGGCTTAAGGGAATCCATCAGAAAAAATATCAAAGCGGTTAATGTTCATTCGCAGATGTAGTGTCAATTAACATTACAAGAAAACTTCGGATTTCTATCAAGGCACCATAGAGCTTGAAGCTAATTTTATCGTCATAAAGGAGCAGATTTGTCAATTTGCATCAAAATTTGTTGTCTTATCTAATATAATTTTCGAGACAAAATACGGCATGTGCTTCACATGCTTCACTTCATTGATATTGGATGGCAGTTGCGATTGTTAATAAAGGAATCAAAGAATCATATAAGATTGAAGATTTCACTATTGATTGATACAAGAGCAAAAGGTGTAGCTAGAACATACTTCACCGGCAGACATTTTGAGTTTTATTCGAGTAGCGATTCTCAGTTTATATATAAAACACAAAAATGTTAAGCGGGAATAATAATGGCTTTGCCAAATTAATATACTTCCATTCCAAGGCAGTATCATATTGAACGGAGAAGAGTCTAGGAGAACTCTTTTTAACAACATATAGAGAGATTTCTCTTGAGCAAAAACAAGTTACAATGTTAGAATAAATTACCGAAAACGCTTATGAGTAGAAATCAGCTTAAAGAATATTAAAGGCGAAGGCATAATGACAAAACTCCAAGCATCTAGCACACAGACAAAGCTATGCTACAGTAAATATACCACGATGTTTGCAAATTTAAAGTAGATGAGGGAATAGAGACAGAATGTAAAGAATGAAAAGTTAAATGTGAATATGAAAGTGAGACACTAACTCCATATTAAAGACCACTGCAAACTGCTAAGACGCCTTATTAGTCGCGGTGGTCACTGGCTTATTACCAGATTTCGTGATTTATGTTATCACACAAAAATGTCACGCAAATACTATCACATAATAGTGCATGACTAAGTTAAAATGACGGATGTATGCATGGATAGATCTAAATCCATTCACTTAATCTACGTATGTGACTTTAAAATTAATTAAGAAGAACCGACGGAGGAAATATGTTCTCTTTCATGTCAGAAAACGAAAGTCCTCTGAAAGTACCAGAATATGTCATCTATCAGAAATTCGACCGGTTGAACAAGTAGGATTCATCTCACTGTAATGATGCCCAACGAAAATGGAGTACTCTCCAATCGTTGACCATACACACAATTAAATAAACAAATATTAACTTATCGTTTTGTTAACGAATATAAAAGTCGTAACGTTACGATCAAAACACAATGTAAAACGAGGACACCGAAATAATAAGGAATGGAATAAGTCTTCACAATTTTCGGCCATCGCATAGGAGTGACCTGAGCCTGGCTGCTGATGCCATAGATGCCGGCAATCCTGGTGTAAGTCGCATTGGTAAAATACCAGAATATGTCATCTATCAGAAATTCGACCGGCTGAATAAGTAAGATTCATATCACTGTAATGATGCCTAACGAAAATGGAGTACTCTCCAATCGTTAACCATACATACAATTAAATAAACCGAAATAATAAGGAATGGAATAAGCTGTAATTCATAAACGTTTCGGTAAAAGTTCGATAAGACATAGATCCACCGTGGAAAGAGAAATGTAAAATATGTTGAGAGGAAGCGGAAGTGATTTCCACAAAATCAGGAATTAATGTATCACCTCTAAGGATAAGATGAAGTGATTGGTTCGGATGGGCCAGACGAGCAATCGAAGTCACGATTTGTTCCCGAAGGTTTCTTGAAACCGGAAAACAATAATCACGTTTTGCACTTTCCACTTCGATCCGAACGGATCTTGGTTAATGGTTCCGTACGAAACGGAATCGAGAGATCGAGCTAACGACAATCGACGAACGCTCTCCAAACTCTCCGTACGGGAGAGGAGGAGAACTCGCGAGAATCGAGAAGCCAAAGTGAACAAAAAGCAAACTAATCCGCCGCTTCGCAGATTCCTACAGTTAGTGATTGTTTTTCTGCTTTTAAGCTATTTTAGTATCGAATTAATACATCTGCGGTCCACGATTGAAGCGAAAATTAAGCTGCATAAGACTTTGCGGTTATGCTGTAATGCTTAATGCTGTCTTTGCGGTTAAGGCTGTATGCTAGATCTAACCGTAGCCAATTCAGCAGCCGCCTCTGTATGATTAACTTCCTCTTCTTCACTGCTCCATTCGCTTTCCTCGTCAAGATTCTCGAATATCCACTACGAGCGGACTATATCGCGTAGGCGAGCTGCTCTGCTATAGAAACTATACAGACGAGATCGCGGTTTCGACTGGTGCTGCGCTGCAAACCAGCGGCTACAATACGGATGAGGTATCGCACCTGTACCATTGAGGGCAATGTATCGATCGAGGGCAGTGTAGCAAACAACCTATCATCCTCAGCCCAACGGAAATGGAGTAGTCTCCAATCATTGACCATACATATAATTAAATAAACAAATAATAACTTATCGTTTTGTTAACGAATATAAAGGTCGTAACGTTACGACCAAAATTGAATGTCAAACGAGGACACCGAAATAATTAGGAATGGTGTTTGAAAAGATTAGGATGAAAGAGATTAGATGAATTCGAATTAGAATTGGCAAACCAAGTAGATCAGAAAAAATTACATGAAATTGGGAGCAGGGCTGTCAAGTCGAATGGCAGTGCCTTTTACTTTTGGAAAACGGAACGGGAACAACGTGTAAGTGCAACTTGTAAGATTGTAAGAAAAAAAAATTAACTTAATAAACTTGATTTAAATTGTTTGCAGTTTGAGCGGCAAGAAAACATTACGCAAAGACTGGTTGGCTTCAAAACCGTTTCAAAAAAAACTTCCGAACAAACGGAATAAGCTGAAATTCATAAACGTTTTGGTAAAAGTTCGATAAGACATGGATTCACCATGGGAAGAGAAATGCAAAATACGTTGAGAGAAAGCGGAAGTGACTAATGAATACAACAAAATCAGGAATTATTGTATCACCTCTAAAGATGAGATGAAGTGATTGAAAAATGCACTCGAAGGAAATTCAGGTCAAACTACCCAGCCGTGGCAGGACCGGTATGTCTTGTTCCGGTGGAGTATGCATGTTAGCAACGCTCCCGAAAGCTTCTAATGGACAGATGGATTCCACTATGGCCCTATTACTATAACTGACTATTACTTACTGCTACCTATGGGGTCGGACGATACACTTTCTTCATCTCCATCATCGCCTGGATCATCTAATTCCGAAGAGGCTGAATGGAAACGGTCTTTTTCCATGTTTTTACGCTGTAGCTCTGCCAGCTGCCGGCGCAGTTTCAAAGCGCGACTGCGCAAATCCTTCTCTCTGCTTATCAGCGCCTGTATACGACCGAATGTAATCTTCAGCTGCGATTGATCCACGGACCATCGCGTGTACAGTTCCGCCCACAGCACGATGCTGATGGGTGCTACCGAAGGCCAAATGACAGCCGGATTGGGCTCGTAGAGTGGGTTCAGCAGCGATTTTACCACCTCGGGGCGATTCAGATGTGACCACAGACTGGTTGTCCGAGTGAACACTTTGAGCCGCACTCGCTCATGCTCACTATCACACAAGAATGTGCCGTACTGGCTGAAGTAGCTGTGCTCGAAGATCACTATCAATAGTCGGTGATCATACTCGAAACTGAACGGGAACTGGGCATACAATTGATATACGCAGTCGAGGAAGAGCAGAAAGGTCGCGCTGGAACTTTTCCGTCTCTGATGCGCTGGCGTATAACAAGAATGCTTATGTCGAGTTGAAAACGGGTATCCGCCCTGCAGCCATTCTCGCTCGATAAGCGCTTGCAATCTGTGAATGGAAAGGGAAAGGAAGAACAGCATGAGATAATGTGAATGCTAGATAACGAGTGATATCCGCGCCTCTAACACTTACCCTCGTATCGTTCGGCAGTCAGGATTTAATATTATTTGAACTAACGATGTAACAATGAGCGTTGTGTCGAATCCTTTGCCGCCATGAACCAACACCGGGCTACCCTCTTGATCCAAGCACTGTGCAACGACACATGCCGCATTGAGTGCATTGAGCACGTAACCAAGCCAGCCGGAGATCTCTAATCTCGAAAGCCACTTGTCCGAGCTGCACTGTACATCGTTGCATGCCTCCATTAACTTCTGAAAGCTATCCAATAGTGCCGAGATAGAGCTGAACTGCCCTATAGGACGTGTTACTTTCTTCCATTGCGAGTAGTGCTGGTCCGTTTCCGTGTTGCCGCCTTTGCCCTTGCTCCCCCAGGTATCGAATATGAAGCCTTTTTTGCTGCGCCCGAGCACCGCATTCAGGATCGCTTCGTCCGCACGGCATCGCTTGGTGACACCAGGTGCGGCCAGTGGCTGGGAGCTACGTAGCATTGCGGCACCGTTAGTGTGGCGATAAGCTAACACCGGAAACCGTCCGCCGTCTCGGAATGCTGCTGATTGTACGATCTGTTCGTCCGTGATGGATCGTGGCACCAGCAGTTTGGCCCCGTACGTGGGACACACTTGGTACGAGCTGTTCACCGTCGTCAATCGCCACTCAT